>NW_006408709.1:1170034-1180904 GCF_000296735.1 Chrysochloris asiatica | reverse complement strand
AAGTATGTCCAAATTACCAACTTTTCAGTTAGCAACTGAACACTTAACTGCTGTGGCACCAGGACTCCGTGGTCTTTTACTAGACAGATTTTGGATAGCTTGCTATTTCTGTCGGAATCATGGTGTGGCGTTGTGGGTTAATGTACTGGACTGCAAAGTTGGTTTGAACTACAGTCTTGGTGGTTCAAGCTCACCAGCTGCTCCTATATGCGGTTGCTATGGGTTGGAACTGACTCAACAGCACTTTAACAACAACAACAACTATTTCTGTCTGTATTATTGTTCTATAAAGTTTAGAGTTTCTTGGTAAATTTGGAAAATTTAGAGATGAGAGTGAAGGCTTACATTCTTTAGACAGGAAAAGCCTCTAAACTGCTTCCTTGGGATCCTCAAGCCAAAGGTACATCAGTTTGTTTGTGTTTGGTCTAGGTTCCTGGTGATACCTAGACTATCATTGTAGGGATGAGACACATCCTTCCACAAACTGAGTTCCTGTAGGTTCTTAAAGTCTTTAAGTAGTCAGTTCTGGGCCTATGATTATTCTCCATCCAATTAGACAATAACACTGCCTGATATGCATTTATCAAACCAACTGACTGACTGCTAACAGCACAGTATTAATGAGTTCCCAGGTAAGTTGTTGGCTGAATAAATGTCTAAAATTGCCTAAGGTTACCAGTACTTCAGTGACAGTCTGACACTTGATCTCAAATAACAGATTAGGTTGTCCTTTGGTTTTTATAACTTAATCACTTCTAACAAAGTCTTTTAAAGTTGATACCTATAAAGAGGAACATTGTCAAATTAAATCTGCTAAGGAAATTGAGAAACACTACTGCCCCCTTCTCATAACTCTTATTCCAGAGTGTTCTCCATACTTGATGTTGAATGCTCCCGTTTGTTGTATATCATAAAGTAGAGAATAGATAACCTTTTCCTCAATCTCTAATTTATGAAAGTGGTCTGTTATTATAAATAGTATACATATGTTAATATCAATATCAAATAGAATATTATCATAAATTTTTATTATTATAAATATCAAGTAAATTATTAAAAATTAGGCCACTACCGTAGTGGTTATGAATCGGGCTGAGAGTCTCAAGGTCAGCAGTTTGAAACTACCAGCTGTTCTGCAGGAGAAAGATGAGGCTTTCTGCTCCTGTAAAGATTTACAGCCTCAGAAACCCTGTACAGGGTCTCTATGAGTCGGAGCCGACTCCAAGGCACACAACAACAACAACAACATCAAAATTTTTATTTTTTTCCTGTGTATGTTTGCATTAAAATGAATGAAAAACTCCTCTTTTTATCCATCTTTAACCTTTGTTTTTATCCTCAAATACAAGAAAGGTGGAGAGAAATTCAATATGAGAAGCTATCAGCGTGAGTGGATATGAACAGCAAAGATAATAGGAGGCCATAGTAAGTTATCTAGAAATTCATTAATTCACTGTTTGAATGCTTTGGGTAATCACTTCAAAATTAGTGTTTGCCTCTAGACCAAATAGGTGATAATAAATTTATTAAATGTCTTTTATCCCAACAAATCCTAAATTGCCAAAATTGCTTTTATTATGTGTGTAAATATATGCAAAGTAATTCAAACTTTATTTTGAAAGTCTTCAACTTTATTTATCATTTAAATTGCCTGTCAGCCCTAGAAGAATCCGTGAGACAATGTGTTAATGGTTAGAAATGGAGCCCAAGGAGACTTTATAAACTCCTCTAAATACAGTGGGGGTTTCTTGAATCCACGGACCAATGCAGATTATTCAATATATTTGGTCCCCTAAATTTGTTCCTACCTCCTCCTAATCAACTAGTCTTAAAATACTCTGCCTCTTAATAACAACAAAGGCCAATTCATTAATCCCCCACCTCAAATTTACAGGACCATGCCAATATAGTAGCAAATGGAGGCCACTTGCTACTAGATTTATTAGATTATGTAATAGAATTTCAAAAAATGTATACTTAAGTAACATAAATGGATTGTGTACTGAGCAAAGTTAGTAGGTTCAATAAATAATATGTCTCATATAATATTACTATTATCTAACATATATTGAACACTTTACATGTATTAATCTGTTAACGTTGAGAGCAATTTACAAGATAGATAATAATAGTTATTTTCAGATTGCAGACAAAAAAACTGAGGCACAGAAATCATGGCCAGCTTGACCAAAGGTTCACAACTAATGAGTGGCAGAATCACTCTTTAATGCTTAGACACAACAATCTATAGCCTGCATTCATAGTGCTAGACAGTCTCTCTTTCTAGCAATACATATTTTCCCAATTATATAATTGCTGTGATAATTAGTAAAATACAAATTCAAGAAAAGAGCTACTTGAAAGAAATATTCTTTGATGGTTACCAGGGGTGAGAGGGAAGGGGCAGTAATTCATTCTCTAGAGGATAGACACATGTTAATACGGGTGATGGGAAGGAAAATATGTAGGAAGAAGGATTTTTGCAGAAGAATGATGAAAGCTGGTTAAGACACAGGAAAGAATGGAGGGATTAAAGGAAATAGAGGTAAGTACTATTCTATACATAACCCTGCAACAACAGTATTCTACAGGTAGACACACAGACAGATACAATAAATGAATGGGTATGAGAGGAAGAGTGGGAGTATGCCACAAATATACAAAGGTTTGACAGAGAATGTTTGTACATAGGTGTTTACCTTTGCTGCAAACACACCTATGAATGTGCTGTTGTACAGAATGGATACAATCGTGAAGATTTCTTAAACATTAAAAATACTTTGGGGAAATTATTTGCAGGGAATGGAGGCTCAGAACCATAGTCTAGGGGTACACCATGAACAATTGGCATAACATAGTCCACAAGCACAATGTTCTATATCCTACTTTGGTAGTAGTGATTGGTTCAAAGACCGCAGCATTCAGTATGGGCCACACCTCAATGTAAATAAACGAAAATTCCTGGACCAATACATAATGTAGCCTTGATGTTGAATGTAGTATAAGCACTGGACTGCTAGACACAATATCAGCAGTACAAGCCAACTAGCCACTCTTCAGAAACCCTATAAAAGAACAATAAGTAACATCATGATAAATGAAGAAAAGATTGAAGTTGTCAAATACTTCATTTTACTTGGATCCACATCAACACTCATGGAAGCAGCAGTCAAGAAATCAAACAATATATTGCATTAGACAAATCTGCTGCACAACACCTCTTTAAAGTGTTCAAGAACAAAGATATCAATTGAGGACTCAGGAGTACCTGAACCAAGTCATGGTATTTTCAATAGCCTCTTACGCATGTAATAGTTGGGCAATGAATAAGAAAGATCCTAGAAGAATTGATACACTTGCATTATGGTGTTGGAGAAGAATACTAAAAGTACAATGGCCTTGCAGAAGAACAAACTAATCTGTGTTGGAAGAAGTACAGCCAAAGTACTCCTTAGAAGTCAGGATGGCAAGACTTTGTCTCTCATACTTAGAACACATCATCAGAAGGGACCAGTCCCTGAAGAAGGACATCATGGTTGGTAAAGTGGAGGGTCAGCAAAACAGAGGAAGACCCCAATGAGATGAATTGGCACAGTGGCAGCAGCAATGGGTTCAAGTGCAATAATTGTGAAGTGGAGCAGGACCTGACAGTGTTTTTCATTCTGCAGTGCATTGGTTTGCTATCAGTCAGAATAAACTTGATGGCCTCTAACAATCTAGCGGTCAGTTATCTCTGAAAGGTGGGTCAAGATCACTTGGGCTTGGAGTAAAGATTAAACCCCATCCTAATCCACTGCCTTCTAGTTAAATCCTACTCATAGTGACCCTACAGGACAGATTAGAGTTGACCCATAGGGTTTCAAAGACTATAAATCTTTATGAAATCAGACTGCCACATCCTTCTCCCAGGGAGTAAATGGTGGGTTCAAAACCTTTTGCTTAGCAGTTGAGTGCTTTAAGCATTGCACCACCAGAAAACTTCCTACATGGAGGATAGAAGGAATTTGCAAATGATTACTGCGCTAGCTAGGCTGCTAACATAAAGGTTGGATGTTCTAATACATCTAGAGGCATCTTGGAAGAAAGACCTGTCAATCAACTCAGCCATTGAAAACCCTAAGGTCCAGTTCTACTCTGGCACACAAAGGATTGCCCTGAGTCAGAATCAACTCATGGACAATTGATAGAATGAGGGATCAGCTGTAGCGACCCGACAGGACTATACATAGAAGGAGAGTCAGGATGGATTTATCTCTGGTTCTGGGATCCCACGAAAACTAAATCAATAACTGCAAACCTTGGGTCACCATTGAGGTGAGAATTGTGTGCTACCTGTGCTGAGGCACGCATCCAATAGATGTAGAGTGAAGATGATTTTTTTTTTTTTTTTTTTTCATAGCACTTTGAAAAGATCTTACATAATTCAAGATAAGGACATACCATTTCAAATGTGGAGGTCATCCTTCTCCCCCCCCCAACCATTATAATTATGCTACTATAAACACATTAGTGTTACTTTTTAAAATACCTGATGATTCTTCGAAGGTCAAAACTATTTTTTAAATGTTTTACTGTGAATTATGTGGTAGTTTACATGGGAGAACATTAGTTTTATATTCATCCTATCGTATATCATTTTATTGCCATGGTTACAATCCCCTCCATGCATCATCAAACAACCAAAGGGTATACCCTACAAGTCTGCCCCCCAGTCATCAGCACACAGCCCCTCTCCCTCTCTGGGTCTAAAGTCCCCAGCTGCTCCATCGCTCCATGTCATCGTCTCTGCCTCCATCTCAGGCATCACTGCTTCTCTGGGTAGGGTCCCGTTCTCTGCTCTTCTCCCTTGATGGCCCCAGGGACCCCTGCTCCTAGGCTGCAAAGTTAATCACTCCTCTCCTTGCTACAAAACATCTACCTTTATGTTTCCAACCTTCACAATCAGTCCTGATAACAACTATTCACTTTTGTATCACAAGAGACCTATCTGCATTTCCTTTCATCAGTCCCGCCTAGACAGATTGGATACTACTCAGTGGAGATTCTACCTTCCTCCATGCCCTCTAGATCTAGGTTCCCTCTTGAAAGCTTGTAATCCAGTCACTTCTTGCCTTTGTAGCCCCCCATGTCCAAGTTGCCCATCCCTATTCACTCTGTGTATGGAGGGAGTGGGAATGATCCGTGCTATAAAGATTTGTTCCCTCTTTTGAGCTACTGCATCCATAGGTGTAGGTCAAGTTCATCAAATTGTATTAGATTACTCTTTTTTTCCTCCTCTTTCTTCTTCCAGTTGAGCTCTGATCATCCAGTCATTGAGGCCAGGTCAGGTGGGTATTATCTGTAAGTGTGGATGTTCTTGTGCATATGCCCTCTCTTCTTATCAGCTGGATGCTTCGCTCTCCACCCTAGTCCTCTGTGGCTATGTCACTGACTCTGGGCCCAAGAATCCCCAGGTCTTGCCACACTTCTGGCCAACCAGGTCTCTACCACCATTCACAGGAATCTATTTAACATTATAGGGCTTATCTTGCAGCTTCATTGCTGTTTTTCCCTCACTTCCCCTTATCGAGACCTACATGGTCACCAATCAGAGCATGTATGCCCATTGAGTCTTAGTCTTAGAAGGGGGTTTTCTCTGAAGGGACTCGACCACTTGCCTTGATGTCTTCTGGGCATGCAACTTACTTATTCTTGTAGTAATCAGTCGGTCTGCCTATACTGTTTTGTATTTCTTCTGTCAGTCTTTCTTTCAAGAAGTATCTTCTGTTCTTCTATCTGCTCCAGGCTTGTCTGCCCATCCTTTCAAGTGGAAATTTCCCACCTCTCAAGATTCTGGATGCTGTTCAGGACTCCACCTATAGTTTTATGTAATGCAGAGGTTCTGCAGGAAGCGTCTGAAGGCCAAAACTTTTTAAGGGTAAATAATGTCAAAGACAATTTTCTTACTACCTTATGTTATACATCTTCCTATTTTCTAGAAATGTGTTAAAGATTATTTACTATACTAAACGGAAATTTTTTATGAAATAAAGGATAAAATATGCTCATTTGAATTTCGACTTGGAGTATTCAGGTCATAATTTTAATTACATTCCAGGCATGTAGAAACATGCAAAATATAGTCAAATGCACATTTAATATAGCAGGAAGAAATAATTGTTATCACAACAGTTAAATTATTTTTCTAAACAAGTAATGGCCACCGTGACTAACTATGTTCAGCATTCCATTTCAACTTTCTGATGTCAGGCAAAATAATTAAATTGATAATGTATGCTTTTCCTGCTTGCATTATTTCTTTCACTGATCAAAATACACATTATTAAGGTTTCCTATAATTTAAAACAATTTTTACCTTCTAACTGGTCTATGAACTGAAAATGATATGAATAACTAATCATCCTAAAATGATCTAAGAAAGCCCATTTGTTCCATTCCTATTTGGCTTTTTTACTGTCTGAGCTTTTGTGGCCTTGTGAAAAATGGCTGTTTGATCTAAAAATGTGCTTTATTTCTAGGTAATGAACTATGTCAACTTCCATTTCTTATGGGACTCACAGGGAACAGTCTAGCCTAGCAAGGCATTTCTTAAATTCTTATTTGCTTGTTCTTCCCAACCACACATTTTAACACAATGGACATTCATCCCAATCTTTATTTATATCTCTTGACTTCAGCAATTGGGTTTTCAATTTCCACGGCTTTCCTTTTATGTAGCACAGACATTTTGCTATAGAATAGTTCATTTAGGTTTCTACTCATGCAGCTATGAAGGAAGAAAGTACACCTATTTCTTGAGGCTTTATCTGCTGAGTGAATTTAGCTCTATCTTGCCCAGCTATTAGTTCTCCCATTAGTATTAGATAATGCTTCAGTGAAATTTAGTTGTCTTCCATATAATGGAGGTACCCTGACTTTCATTTTGATGCCAGTGCTGTTAAAACTGGCTTTCTAGGATTGTAATTGTAAGTTACATAGCTGTAAATTTACAAACAAACCAGTTTTAAATTTATAAAGTTGTTGTTGCATATATTTAGGTGTATATACTTTAACCAGGAATCCTGGTGTAGTGCTGTGGGTTAATGTGCTGGACTGCAATGTTGGTTTGAACCTCAAGGTCAGTGGTTCAAGCTCACCAGCTGCTCCTTGGAAATCCTATATGGGTCACTACGGGCTAACAACATACTTCAAAGAAATATCTATATTATGACTAATTGATCTGACAAATTGATCGACTTGGAGTATTCATGTCATAATTTTAATCACATTCCAGGCATGTAGAAACATACAAAATATAGTCAAATGAACATTAGACAATAGTATTTTAAACTCTGATGGAATTATTGGTTAGAATTTTTTGAGTGATGCAAACAATTAATGCACTTGGCTGTTAACTAAAAGGATGGCAGTTCAAGCTCACCTAGAGGTATTTTGGAAAAAAGTCCTTGTAATGAATTTCCAATACATTAGCCATTATAGTGCACAGTTGAACTCTGACACACATGTGATCACCAAAAGTCAGAATCAACTTGAAAATAACTAGTTACCCCAACTAAGTAGTTCTACCTTAGGATTTCTGTGTATCTATTTTTTTTTTTTCAATTGGAATTTAAGTTCAATAAAATATTTCTTTTTAAATTGCCAAAATGAAATTAGGATCCAGGAGACATACAAACAAACATCTGATGCCAAAATTTATGTCACTCCAGAAATTTCTCATAAACTCTATGTTGTTTTTCATTGTTGTTGGATGCCTTCCAGGAGGTTCCAACTCCTAGTGACACTATGAACAACAGAAGGAAATTCTGCCCAGTCTTGCATCATCCTTATAATCATTGTTACACTTGAGCCCATGGCTGATGCCACTGTGCCAATCCATCTCATTGGGGATCTTTCTTTTTGTCGCTGACCCCTCACTTTACCCCACCACAATAACATGGTTGACTATCCTAGGAATGAGAAATTGAATAATAGTGTCACATTCATCATTTAAAAGTACATACCAAATAAAAAAATTAAAAAAAACACATACCAAGATCTATCTTTAAGTACAATGCTGTCTGTGATAGTATATTATCCATATGTCTACATTGAAGACCAGCTAATACCAATATTGTTCAAATTTATGCTCCAACCACTAAAGTTATGAAGAAATTTGAAAATGGATAATAATGAAATCAGATGTATTGATCATTACTGGCAATAGGCATGTAAAAGTTAGGAACTAAATGGAAGAATCAGTAATTGGGAAATATAGCCTTGATATTAGAAATGATGTTGGAGGTTGCATGATAGAATTTTGTAAGACCATTGCAAGTACTTTTTTTTTAAGAAAAATAAAAGACAACTATTACACATGGACCTCACCAGATGGAATACACAGAAATCAAATTGACTAAATCTGTGCAAAGAGATGGTGGAAAAACTTCATATGATCAGCCAAAACAAGACCATGGGCAGGTTGTAGACTATACCATCAATTAATTGCTCATACGTAAGTTAAGGCAGAAGCTGAAGAAAACTAAAACAAGTCCATGCAAGACAAAATATGACCTTAAATATATCCCACCTGAATTTAGAAATAATCCCAAGAACAGATTTGATGCATTAGACACTAAGTGTCCAAACACCAGAGAGTTGTGGGATGACATGATGACATCAAGAACATCATACAGAAAGAAAGCAAAAAGGTCATTAAGAAGACAGAAAAAACAAAAAAGACTAAAATGGATGTCAGACGAGACTCAGAAACATGTTCTCCAGCAGTACTGTTGTTGCAGTTTTTGGGTGCCATAGAGTCAGTGCCAACTCATAGCGACCCTATGCACAACAGAATGAAACACTGCCCAATCCTGGGCCAATCTCACAATCATTGTTACACTTGAACCTACTGATGCTGCCACTTTGCCAATCTATCTCGCTGGGGGTCTTCCTCTTTTTCTCTGACCCTCCACTTTACCAAACATGATATCTTTTTCTAGTGACTGGTCCCTCCTGACAATCTGCCCAAAGTATGAGAGATGAAGTTTGGCCATCCTAGCCTACAAGGAACACTCTGGCTGTACTTCATCCAACTCAGATCTATTTGTTCTTTTGGCAGTACATGGTACTTTCAATATTATCCTCCAACATCACAACTCAAACTGACATCTTTGTTCTTCAACACTTTAAAAAGGTCGTGTACAGCAAATTTGTCTAATGCAATACATTGTTTGATATCTTGATTGCTGTTTCCATGAATATTAGTAATGGATCCAAGCAAAATGAAATCTTAGACAACTTCAATCTTTTCTTCATTTATCATGATGCTATCCATGATTCCATTAGTTACAGCGGTTACAAATTTTATTTTCACTGTGGTGCAACCCAAACTGAAAGTTGTGGTCTTTGATCTTCATCAGTATTTTAAGTCTTCTTCACTTTAAGCAAGCAATATTTTATAATCTGCATATCACAAATTGTTAATGAGTGTTCCTCCAATCCTAATGGCACACTGTTCTTCGTATAATCCATCTTCTGATATAATTTGCTCTGCATATAGATTGAATACGTATGATGAAAGAATACAGCCCTGGCACACACCTCTCCTGATTTTAAACCATTCATTGTCCCCTTGTTCTGTTTGAACGTCTTCCTCCTGGTCTATGTACAGGTTTCACATGAGCATGTTTAAGGGTTGTGGGATACCCATTCTTCTCAATATTATCTCTAGCTTATCATGATCCATAGTCTTAAGCCTTTGTATACTCAATAAAGCACAGGTAACTATCTTTCTGGGATTCTCTGCTTTCATCCAAGAACGATTTGACATCAGCAATGATTCCCCTCAATCCACAACCTTGTCTAAATCCATCTTGTACCTCTGGCAGTTTCCTGTCAATGTACTCTTGCAGCCATTTTGAATTATCATTAGTAAAATTTTACTTACATATGAAATTAATGGTTTATCTGATATTTTCTGCATTCCATTTTGGAAATGGCACACATACAGATCCCTTCCAATCAATTGGACAAGTATCTGTTTTCCAAAATTCTTGGCATAGATAAGTGAGTGTCTCTAGTGCTGCATTGGTCTGTTGAATGATTTCAATTTGTATTTCATCAATATGCAGAGTCTTGTTCTTTGTCAATGAATTCAGTGCAGCTGGTCTTCTTACTTCAATGACATTGGCTCCTGAATACATACTACCTCTTTAAATCATTCAATATTGACCATTTCTTTTTGGTAGATTGATTTTGTATATTCTTTCCATCTTCCTTTGATGCTTCTTAATTATAAATATTTTATCCGTAGAATCCTTCAATGGTTCTGATGGCGGTTGAATTTTTTCTTCAATTTTTTCATCTTTAGAAAATGCTGATCATGTTGTCCCCTTTAGGTTTTCTAACTGCAGGTCTTTTTACATTCCATTTTAATACTTGACTGTCCTCTCAAGTTCCATTTAGAATTGTTTGGTGAAGCTCTTTTTCCTCACATTTATTCTATTTGCTTTATCCCTTCTATTCTGGAAAGAAACTTTCAGACTCTCTTCTGGCATCCATTTTTGTTTTTTCCTTCATTCTTTTCTTTGTACTGACATTTTGCTTTCTTCCTATGCAATGTTCTTGATGTCATCCTACAACTTTTCTGGTCTTTGTTTATTAGTGCCTAATGCATCGAATCTGTACTTGAGACGATCTCTAAACAAGGTGGGGTATGTTCAAAGTCATGTTTTAGCTCTCATGTGCTTGTGTTCAGTTTCTTCAGCTAAGGTTTGGATATGCATATGAACAATTGATGGTCTGCTTTCACAGTTTGTACCTGGAATTTTTTAGCTGATGAAATAGAACTTTTCCACCTTCTCTGCTCACATATGTAATCAATTTGATA
>NW_006408709.1:1151142-1168079 GCF_000296735.1 Chrysochloris asiatica | reverse complement strand
GGACTCCAAATACAAATATAAAGAAGTTGAGACACTTCTTCTTGATCAATTTCCTTTCTATTAGGAGAAATAATTTGATCACAAACTATCACTTTTATGTAGTATACATTGTTAGGGACACAGTAAGAAATGTGTGGCCAGCCCAACAGCACCCCAACACCTGGCATTTGAATCAACGGTTCTAGGAATCTGAACCCAGTACAACTTCTGCAAAATAGAGCAGTGCTAGACCACCAAAAAAGTGCAAATGAAGAATACGTGCCACCTAGAATTTAGTACCAACCAGAATTCAACCTCAGGGAGACTAGCCAAATACTCTATAAAGGAGAAAGAACATAAAGCCAGGGCTTTCTCGCACTTTCAAGAGTGACACCTGCTTCTCGTCTTCTGATAGGTATACTTTCACAGCTTAATAAACCGTTTTTACTATGTGCTGCTATTGTGTATGTGTGCTGTTTGTGATAACTTCAAGAGGATCTTGTTAAACCTGCAGAAGTCAAGTTATCAGACCCTAACATCTATGACTGTTTTGTCCATTACACCTGCACTTAAACAAACAAACAAAATAACTTTCAGGAAAGAATCAAGGCAAATTTAATTTTAATCACAGTCTCCTTTAAATTGTCTCTTTGGATTTTAAATAAGTGTAGTAAGAAAAACAATTTGGAGTCCTGGTGTAGCAGTGTACTGTAAAGTTGTTTTGAACTGCAAGGCCAGCAGTTCAAATCCACCAGCTCCTCAGAAAACCTCTATAGGATCGACTATGGCACTTAACAACATCAACTAGAAAAGCAGTTTAGTTATTTAAGTTATTTATTTTGTAGGTAAAGAGAAAGAGACAAGGAAGAAGGAATTTTAGGAAGAAGAAATTTTAGTAAGAAGACTCAAGGCCAGAATCAGGCATGATTCACCAGTGTTTTTTGTGGTCCATATATAATTGAGTCAGCAGGATCCAAAAAGCAATAATGTAAGAGGTGAAGTTATCTAACATTATAGAAGGAAATTTACTGATAGAGTCATTTTGTTTTAAACAAAGCAGTAGCCTTGAGAATTCTGCTGTAGGGCATATGAATAAAGAAGATGATTGAAAACACAAAACAAAACTAAGATATACTAACAAAGACTATTAGTAGCATAAATTTACAACAATTAATCTAAAATGGATTAACAATGTAACTTCCTATTAACAAACGGACCCTCTTGGAAACAGTAATTATATTATCTGAACAAATAATTTAAAACATTTTTTTTAAGGCATTAGAGAGTGACCAGAAGAGGCAAAAACTAGAATAATTTGATCCTTGAAGGAACAGAAGTGCATATGGTAAGACATTTATATTACTTATTACCTGAGGTCCATTCCCAAATCTGAATTGTGCTAGCAACTACAACTTAAGGAAAAACTCACAATTTTTATTTTTATTTAGTTGATTTGGTTTTATTGCTTTAGATGTCAGAGGAAGTGGTCTAAAACTACCACAATTAAGGGAGGAATCTCATAAAGGATGTAGCCAAAATAATGACCCAAGGTTAATGTGTGAACTTTCTTCATACTCTTGACTGGAACCTCCACTCCTGGTGGACAAACACATAAAGAAAACTGGAAGAAACCTAATGGTGGTGGTGGTAGTAGCTGTGTTCCGACTTAAGCAAACTTTTATGGGGTATCTGAGACTCTAAATCTTTGTGAGATTAGAAAGTCTCATCTTTCTGCAACTGGTAGATTTGAACTGCTAACCTTGTGGTTAGTAGCCCAGCTCATAATCCACTAATCTAGTAGGGATTCTTAGAAGGAGGCTAAAATAAAATCAATGAGTCAATTAATTAATTAATTAAGCAATGTTTGGAAGGTTAAGAGAACTGAGAAGAGATTTCTGAGGCTGCTTCTACAGGGAAAACAAATGTTTGGAATGGGAGTCTTTCCACATTAGAAATAGGGGATAAACACCTCAGGTTTTCTACAGCTCTCCTTAATAAAACATTATATAAAGCCCCACAAATTTAAAGGGATCAACAAATTATTTAACTCTCTAGGGGAACAAAAACCAGTCTTCTTGGGATGAAGATAATACAATCAGCAGTCTCTACAACAAATCAACTAAAATGTCCAGGGGAAAATTTAGCAATCAAACAAGAAGTGAAAGATGATCAATTATCAAACACACACACACAAAAAATCAATAGGTACAGACACAAACTAATTAAGATGTTATAAATAAAAGGGAGTGTAGTGGCTGTGGAGGATGAGCACTGGTTTGCAAACCACAAGGTTGGTATTGGAACCCACCAGTAGCTCCTTGGAAGAAAGATGAATCTGCTCTGGCAAGGATTTACATCCTGGCAAACACTATACAGAGCTTTTATGGGTCAGAACCAACTCAATAGCCCTGAACAGCAACATTTTAATTAGACTCAATGTGGTAAACAGAAAACATTTTTGTGATAAATTTAACAAAATAGAAATCTTATTGGAGAAAAGAAAACTTATAAAAGAATAAAATGGAAATTCTAGAACTGAAAATTATAATATATGATATGAAATTCTTCAGAGATAAGCAAAAAAACTAGTCATTAAATTAAAGAGAAAATAATAGAAACTATTCAATCTGAAGAACTAATTCATGAAAGATGAAATAATAAAAATCAACTCATCAATGGCCTGTGGAACAATAGACTTCATGGTAACATACATAGTTGAGTCTTGGAAGGAAAGGCACAATAAAGGGGGCTAATCAGTATACAAAATCCTAGTGTACTATTACTTGTTGCAACAAAGTAATAGAAAATGAGTTTCAAAAGGAAAACAAAAATCCCATTTACAGTAGTATTAAAACCAGAAAATACTTACTAAAAAAAAAGTAAAAGAGTGTAAGATGATGCTGCTGAAATAGAATTAACTATTGATGCATGCAAAAACATGGATGGATCAAAAATATCATGCTGAAAAAAAGCAAACATACAAAAAAACTATGCACAGAATGATCTATATTTGTGAAGTTCAAGAATAGACAAAACTAAGATGACACAATATTAGAGCAATGTTTTCATATTTGACTAAGGATTGATTAAAAGGGAGACGAAGTTTTCTTAAATGATTTATATGTTATATACAGAGTAAGGATCCCTGTTAGCATATAAGCCAGACTGCTAACCACAAACCTACCATTCTCTCCATGGGAAAAAATTGAGACTTTCTGCTTCCGTAAATATTTACAGCCTCGGAAATGCTATACAGGTACAGACTCACTATGTCAGAACCTACTCTTTGACACACAACCACCACCACCACCACCGTACAGGCTTCACAGGCCTTCCTGTACAGGTTTTCCAAGGCTGTATATCTTTATGGTAGCAGAAAGCCTCATCTTTCTCCCATGGAACAGATGGTAGTTTCAAACTGCTGACCATGAGATTAGCAGCCCGATTTGTAATTACTGTGCTACCAGAACAAGATGGGGAAGTAATACCATGTCTTTTGGGATCTCTAGGAATCTGAATCATCCTGATGACAAAGGGATTACTTATTGAATGAGTGGTGCTTATGTTGTTGTTGTTCTTGTTGTTAGCTGCTATCAAGTCAGTACCAACTCATAGAGACCTTATGCTCAACAGAATGAAACATTGCCCCTTCCTGAGCCCACCTAACAATCATGGATGTACCTGAGCCCATGGCTGTTACCACTGTGCCAATCCATCTCAAAGAGGGTCTTTCTCATTTTCTCTGACCTTCCACTCTACCAAGCATGATCTCCTTCTCCAGTAACTGGTCCCTTGTGATAATATATCCAAAGTACGAGAGAAGTCTGACCATCCTGGCTTCTAAGGAGTACTCTGGCTGTACTTCTTCCAACACAGATTATAGGAGCACATTTATCAAAATTTATAAAATTGTGCATTTGCCATATGTATATTTTGCATATACATGCATTGTATATCTGTATATATGCATGGTGGTGGTGGTGGTTATGTGCTGTGGAGTCAGTTCTGATTCATAGCAACCTTGTACAGGGTTTCTGAGACTGTAACTCTTTACAGGAGCAGAAAGCCTCATCTTTCTCCCACAGAATGACTGGTAGTTTTGAACTGCTGACCATGAGATTAGCAGTCCAACTTGTAACCACTATGCTACCCGAGCTCCTTGTATATATTCATATACATATATAAATTATAGTGATATACAGCACCAATTTTCTTAAAAGTTTTATACTATAAACATAAAAAGCAGGCTTTGAAGTTAGATACAGAGACTCTAGCACCTACTGGCTTTGTGGCATTGGGTAATTTATGTATAGTATTTAAGTCTACATTTTCCAATCTGAAAACTGGAGGTGATAATTAAAAAACAAAGAAAGAGACAAACAAACAAAAAAACTAGCCCATAGAATTAGTATGCTACTGTTAGCAGCATTAAGTAGATTTTTTTCACTCATAACCATTTCTTGTAACAGAACAGAGCTTTGCCATAGGGTAGTTTCTAGGTTTTAATCAGGATTGCATGAAGACTCGTTAACAACCTGCAATATACAGATGATACAACTTTGAATGTTGAAAGCAAAGAGGCCTTAAAATACTTACTGATGAAGATCAAAGACTAGTATGTGTTGCACTTTAATGTAAATAAAACATAAATCCTCACCACTGAACCAATAAATAACATCATGAAAAATGGAGAGAAGAATAAATATGTCAAAGACTTCATTTTGCTTGGATCCACTATCAACACTCATGGAAGTGCAGTCAAGAAATCAAATGATACATTGCATTGGGAAAATCTCCCGCACAAGACCTCTTTAAGTGTTCAAGAGAAAAGATAGTTTGAAGCGTAAGGTGTGCTTTACCCAAATCATGGTTTTTCAATAATTCCGTATACATTTCAAAGTTAGACAGTGAATAAGGAATACCGTAGTAGAAGAATGGATGCATTTGAGTCATGGTGTTGGAGGAAAATATTAAAAGTACCATGTTGTTTATTGTTGTTGTTAAGTGCCATCGAGTCGGGTCCGACCCATAGCGACCCTGTACAGGGTTTCCAAGGGTGTAAAAGTACCATAGGCTGCTAAAAAACAAACAAATCTTTGTTGGAAGAAGTACAACCAGAGTGCTCCTTAGAAACCAGGATAGCAAGACTTTGTCTCTCATACTTCAGACATATTATCTGGAGGGACCAGTCCCTGGAGAAGGACAACATGCTGGGTAAAATAGAGGGCCAATGAAAAAGAGGAAGATCCCCAATGAGATGAATTGGCACAATGGCAGTAATAATGGCTTCAAGCATAAAAATTGTGAGGATAGAACTGGACCCGGCAGTGTTTCCTTCTATTGTACATAAGGTTGCTATTTGTCGGAAATGACTCAAAGGTACGTAACAGCAGTAACACAACAGTCTTTATGAAGTCCTGCTGTGTTGCTTTAGGATTGCTAACCATAGGGTTGGTGGTTCAAACCCACCAGCTGTTCCTTGCAAATCCTATACAGGATCACTATGAGTTGCAAATAATCGAATCACAGTTAACAACAATAGCAACAATTTTTATGGAAGTGGATTATTAGGTCTTTCTTCCTTGAAGTCTCTGTGTAGGTTCAAACTGCCAACCTTTCAGTATGTAGACAAGTGCTTAACAGTTGCATCATCAGTGATCCTTAGAATTAATATAAAGATTACATAAATAATGTATGGAAAGGGCTTAGAAAAATGCCTAGCGCACAGTGCATTCAACGAGTAGCAAAAATTATTATGATTGCAGTGTATCAGACTTTTAAAAATATGTAAGAAAATAGTGGTATACTATTTAGTCAGACTGAAATGTCTTCTGTTCAACAGTCTAATGTAGCCTATGCAGCTGCAAAGAGGGAGAGAGCTGAATAAAGTATAAAAGAATAACAGGAGATAAACGACTGCACTTAAAACAGAAGGCCTATATTAGCGTAATTGAAGGAGGCTGAAGAATCCAATTCCATTCTGTGAGAAATAAATGGGGTGCAACACGTAAAATTACTTAGCCTAGAGGATTTCTGCTCTTTTAAAGATTTATAGCCTCAGATACCCTATATAGGATTGCTATAAGTCAGAATTGACTCCAAGACACTTAACAAAAAGTGTCTGGAATTGAATTAAACCTCAATGTTGTTGCTGTTGTTATGTGCCATGGAGTCGGTTCTGACTCATTAGTGACCCTGTACAGGGTTTCTGAGGCTATAAATCTTTGCAGGAGCAGAAAGCCTCTTTCTCCCCTGAAACATCTGGTAGTTTCAAACTGCTGACCCTGAGGTTAGCAGCCTGATTCATAACCACTATGCTACCAGAGCTCCTTCAATCTATTATTATTCAGGTCAAACTTTTTTTGTTTTCAAAAACCAGTCCTGGTGTGGGGCTGTGGGCTAATGCGTCAGACTGCAAAGTCCTTTGAACTGCCAAGCCGGTGGTTCAAGCTCACCAGCTGCTTCTTGGAAACCCTATACAGGGATGCTATGGGTCGGAATCGACTCAACAGCACTTAACAACAACAACAACAATACATATAAAATGTTTTTTATTTTATTTTGTATATTTAAAACAAAAATATTTCCCCCTCATATGTCTTTTTCTTTTCTTTTAAGTTTTTATTGTGAACTGTGTGGTAGCTTTCATGGGAGAACATCGGTTTTACATCATCATTTCATTGCAATGATTACAATCTCCTCCATGCATCATTATTCACCAGTGTTTGCTTCCATAAAATGTTTTTCAAGAAACTTTTTATTTATTCAGAAAATATACCATATCAACCATCCCATAGCACTTCATAACAATTATCTCATTTAATTTCTCAGAGGACATATTCATGGCAGATTAATAAATCATATGGATTTACACCCTCGGAAACCCTGTACAGGGTCGCTATGGGTCGGAACCGACTCGACGGCACTTAACAACAACAACAAATATGATTTCCTTAAGTTTTTACCTCATCATATATGTTCATTGTTATTGTTGTTGTTGTTGTTGTTAAGTGCCATCGAGTCGATTCCGACCCATAGCTACCCTGTACAGGATTTCTGAGGCTGTAAATCTTTACGGGAGCAGAACGCCTCATCTTTCTCCCACGGAACCGCTGGTAGTTTCGAACTGCTGACCTTGCGGTTCACAGCCCGATTTGTAACCACTATGCTACCAGAGCTCCTTTCATTATAGGTGAATAAAAGTAGTTTTCATTAATATTTACTCAGTTATATTTATTGCATTTTAAAACTTCTTCAAAAATCAATTAATTGAGTGTCTTAACCAAACCTATTGCTCTTCGAATTTGTTATCCTTTATTTGGTGGTGATAGTTTTGGTTGCATGTTTTCAAGTTGGTTCAGACACATAGAGACCCTGATAGGACTTCTGAGGCTGTAGAGTTTTAAGGCTGTAAATCTTTTGTTTATCTAGTTCTGAATGCATGTGATAATGTTCAGATTTAAGGTGATTTTCACTTGCTTTAAAAATTTTAAACCGCTGAAAATTTTGTCAAATAGTTACACTGAACATATACAGGAAACTCTAAAATAATTACAATTCCATCATTTCAGAAATTATTTTTACCATTCTTATTGCAAGAATTGCTCTGAGTGTGGAAGACTCGTTAAAAACTTGCTATAAGCAAATTACACAACCTGGTAGCGTAGTGGTTACGAATCGGGCTGTGAACCTAGCAGTTTGAAACTACCAGCTGTTCCGCGGGAGAAACGAGGCTTTCTGCTCCCATAAAGATTTACAGCCTCGGAAACCCTGTACCGGGTTGCTATGAGTTGGAAACCGACTCCCCGGCACATAACAACAACAGTTTATTGGTAGCTAAGAGGACTTGAAATTCTTACTGACAAAGTCTAAAAACTACAAAGAAAAAGAAGAACCTCAATGAAATGGATTGAGACAGACAGCAGCAACGGGTTCAAACATAACAATTATGAAAATGTCACAGGACTGCGCAGTGTTTTGTTGTACAGGGTCTTTAATAGTTGGAACAGACAGAACCAAATAGCATTTTGAGTGAGTTATTTTAACATAACTACCTTTTTTCTTTCCCTCACAACATCTTTGTTTTCTATCCTATCTTTGGTAACTTTTGATTATTCAGAAAATAAATGCATAGGCACTAGATTATTTAATAATTTTATGTTTCTTCTGGAAATTTATTCAGTATTTACCTATTTTAATAATCCACAGGATCTTTCCAAAATGAGGACCAGGGGCAAATGGATTGGAAAGAAAATATTAAAAATCAGTTATTTATTTTACAACTCATCCATAGAACTATTAAATAACAGCAATAAAAAATTTAAATCATGTTAAATCTTCTCTATTATAGAGTAATTTTATAAAAATGAGAACAAAATTAAGAATGCTGAGCCCTATCTGTCAAAATGAAATATGTTCTTTTCGGGGGAAACTTTTCATCCTGAATTGAATGAAGGCTTATAGCAGAGGTGGAGAACACCTGGCCTTTAGGCTGTATAAGGTTAGGGGAATCATTTGGTCTGGCCCTGCCAAGGCAACTGTTGTTCCAACCATTATATTGTTATTGTTTAGTGCCATATAGTTGTTTCTGACTCATAGCAACCCTATATAGGGTTTCTGAAGAGTGGCTGGTGAGCTTGAACCACCAACTTCGCAGTCCAGCACATTAAATGTTTAACCACATATAGCAGTCAAGAGATCAGACGACATATGCATTAGGCAAATCTGCTGCACAGGAACTTTTTTAAAGTGTTGAAGAGCAAAAGATATCACCTTGAGGACTAAGGTATGCCTGACCCAAGCCATGGTATTTTCAATAACCTCATATGGATGTGAAAGCTGGGTGGTGAGTAAGGAAGATCGTAGAAGAAATGATGCCTTTGAATTGTGGTGTTGGAGGAGAATACTAAAAGTGTCATGGACTGCCAAAAGAACCAATAGATCTATTTTGGAAGAAGTGCAGCCCGAGTGCTCCTTGGAGGCCAGGATGGCTAAGCATCATCTCTCATACTTTGGACATATTGTAAGAGGGAACAGTTGCTGGAGAAGGATGTCATACTGGGTAAGGTGGAGGGTCAGAGAAAAAGAGGAAGACTCCCAGCGAGATGCATCAGCCAGGTGGCATCACTGATGGCGTCAAGTGTGGCAGCGGTAGTGAGGTTGGCCCAGAATCGGACATTGTTTCGTTCTGCTGTGCATGGGGTCACTATGAGTCGGTTCCGACTCGGTGGCACCTGACAACAACAACAAGCAGGCCAATACAGGAGTTGTTGTTGTTGTTATGTGCCGTGGAGTCAGTTCCGACTCATAGCGACCCTGTACAGGGTTTCCGAGGCCGTACATCTTTACGGGAGCAGAAAGCCTCATCTTTCTCCCACGGAACAGCTGGTAGTTTCAACTGCCAGCCCGATTCATAACCACTAAGCTACCAGCACTCCTTAATACGGGAGTACTGGTAGCATAATACTTATGAGTCGGGTTGCTAACCTCATGGTCAGCAGTTCGAAACTACCAGCTGCTCTATAAGAAAAAGATGAGTCTTCCTTCTCCAATAAAAATTCATAGCCTCAGAAACCCTATGTAGAGTTTCTATGAGTCACATTGCTCACAATCACTAGCAGGCTTTATTTTTAAGTTGATAGTTTTCTATGGCCCACGAATAATGTTATAATTTTGGTGAAAAAGGTCCCCCACCCATAGTTTACAGAGAAGATACATTTGTATTACACTCAAGAGATCACACACTTGGTGTCATCTCAGAGATTGCAATCCCTTTCACGTCACATTACTTATTGCACTTCCTAGCTGAGATTCTTATTTCCATTCCACCTTCCTTCCAAACCCTTCACAACTTTGTACGTAGGTAAATGTTGCTCTTTTGATAATGAATGGTTGACCATTCCATGGTGAGCATACCTTACTAGTGTTGTTGGCCCTTTCTATATACTTACCTACTGCTTAGCTGGAAGTTGGGCAATGAGGGTGAGTTCCATTCCAGACCTGAAGGGTGGCAGAAGACCCTAGTCTCAGAGTCTTGTAGTCTCTTTTACACCAATAAACCTGGTCTTTTAATTTGTTTTGTTTGTTTTTTATCTAAGTTTGAATTTTGCTCCACATTTTCTCCCACTCTATCCAGGACCTTCTAATGTGATCCCTTTCAGAGAAGTTGGAAGTGGTAGCTGAGCACTATCAATTTATTCTGGTCTCAAAGTCATGGTAACTGATATTCACAAGTTCCATTGGTCCATTGGACCAGTTGATTCCACACATCTTCAATTTTCATCACTCTTCTTTCTTTAACACGTGGGGAGACCAATAAATTGCACCTTAGATGGCTTCTCATAAGATTTTAAGATCCAAGTTGGTATTGATCAAAGTAGGATATAAAACATTGTCTTCATGGGTTATGTTATGCCAATTGACCATGGTATCTCCTTGGACTATGATCCAGAACTCTGAGGTCTAGCATCTCATTCCCTAAGATGTTTGGTGATAGCAAAGAAGTTTTACTCATTTTCCTTCATGTATGTTCCACCACATTTATAGGTGTGTTTGCAGCAAAGGTAAATACCTATGTACAAATATCTTCCATTAAATTGTTATATACTTCTGGGTGTAGCCCCACTCTTCTTCCCATATCCATTTAGCCTGTGTCCATGTATCTACTCATAAAGCATTGTTGTTCCAGGGTTGTTCATATAACAGTAGTTACCTCTATAACCTTTAAAATCCTTGCATTCCTTGTGTTACACACCTGTCTTCTTCATTTTTCTACCAACCTTCCTTATCTTGTATTATGCCTCCCCCATTACCTGAGTTAACATATGTCTACATTCTATTCTTTGAATTAGTTTCCCTGTCTTCCCACCCTTGGTAACCATCAAGGAATGTTTCTTTTAGCATGAAGACTTTTTCTTAAGTTTTTAGAATAGTTGTTACTGTTGTTTTCAAGTAATATCAAGTCATAGTCTACTCATAGCAACCCTAGATAGGATTTCCCAGGAGTGTCTGAAGGGTTTAAAGCACAGGCTTTGCAGTGTCACACCAGACTCCTTTATAATAGTGGTCTCATACAAATTTGTTCTTTTGTGATTGTCTAATTTCACTCATAATGTACATTATGAGGTATTTTGCAGATCTATCATTATTATTCATCAGCCTTGCATAGTATTCCATTGTGTGTATGTACCAAAGTTTTTTTATCTCTTCTTCCATTGATGGGTAGTTAGACTGTCTCTATCTTTTTGCTATTGTGAAAAATGTTTTGATGAGTGTGGGCATGTGAATATCTACTCATGCCATGGCTCCTATTTTTGGGGATATATATCAAGCAGAAGAATTGCTTGGTCATACAGTATTATTATTTCAAAATTTTTGAGGAAGTGCCATACCGTTTTCCATAGTGGATGCACCATTTTGTAGTCCAACCAGCAGTGTAGGAGGATCCCAGTCTCCCCACACCCTTGCAAGCATTTGTTGTTTTCTTTTCTTTTTACTCTGCTGTTAATGCTGGGGTGAGGTGTTTTGACTTGTGTCCTGGTGTGGCGCTGTGGGTTAATGTGCCAGACTGTAAAGGCATTTGAATTGCAAGGTTGGCAGTTCAAGCTGACCAGCTGCTCTTTGGAAACTCTACACAGGACTGCTATGGATTGGAACCAACTCAACAGCACTTAACGACAACAACAATGACTAAAGAAGGAGCTCTGGTAGCATAGTGGTTACGAGTTGGGCTAGTAACCACAAGGTCAGCAGTTCAAAACTACCAGCTGATCTGAGGGAGAAAGATGAGGCTTTCTGCTCCCGTAAGATTTACAGTATGGAAACCCTAGACAGGATCGCCATGAGCCAGAACTGACTCCATAGCATATTACCACCACTACCACCAATGACTAAAGAGGGAGCATGTGGCTCCATAAGATAAGCACTGGACTGTGAACCACAGGATCCATGGTTCAAGCTCACTAGCTACCTCACTGGAAAAAGATGAGGTTTTCTACTCCTGTGATGATTTAAAACCTTGGAAACCCTATCCACCAGGTCACTATGAGTCAGAACCTACCCAATGGCACTTAATAGTAGCAACAATGACTGAAGATCTCAAACATTTCTTTAGGTTTGTTGGCCACTTGAGTGTCTTCTTTGGTTACGGGTCTACTCATGTCCTCTGACCATTTTTAAATTGAGGTATTCATGACATTTTCTTAGTGAGGTGTTGTAGCTTTCTGTAAATTTTAAAGAGTAGTACTTTGTCTTTTATGTCATTCCCAAAATATTTTCCTAGTCTGTGGGCTGTCTTTTTATTCTTTTGGTGAAGTCTTTTGATGCACATACATGTCTAATTTTTAGGAAGTCCAAGTTATCTAGTTTGTCATCTGCTATTTGCCTGTTTTTAGTTATGTTTAATAGTGTATTTGTGCAATGTGTCAGAGCACCTGAATTTGTCCCTATTTTTTCATTGATGATCTTTATAGTTTTAGGTTTGACATTTAGATCTTTAATCCACATTGGGTTTGGTTTAGTATATGGTGTGAGATGGCCTTGTCTAGTTTTCCTGAATATGGATTTCCAATTTTGCCAGTACAATTTGTTAAAGAGACTGTCTTTTCCAGACTTTACATCTTTTGACACTTTGTCAAAGATCAGCTGACTATAGCGGATAGATTTACTTTTAGGTTCTCAATTCTGTTCCACTAATCTATGTATCTATTTTTATACTAGTACTGTGGCTGTGTATTAGATTTGAAAACAGGAAGTGAGAGATCTCCAACATTGTTCTTCTTCTTAAGTAATGCTTTGCTTATCACAGGTCTCTTTCCTTTATATATAAAGTTATTGTTGTTGTTAAGTGTCCTTGAGTGGGTTCCAACTAATAATGACTCTGTATAGCTTTTCCTAGGAGTGGCTGGTGATCTTGAGCTGCTGACCTTGTGGTTCAAACCATCCTTGCAGTCCAGCTCATTAACCTGCAGCACCATATGAGGACTCCACATATAAAGCTAGTGATCAGTTTTTCCATCTCTTTAATGAATGATATTGGAATCTAGATTGAAATTGCATTGTATCTATAGATTGCTTTGAGTAGTGTTGGCATTTTCAAAATGTTGAGTCTTCCTATCTATGAGCATAGTATATTCTTTCATTTGAGCAAGTCTCTTTTGGTTGCTTGTAGCAGTGTTTTTAATTTTCCTTTGTTTCTCTGGTTAGATTTATACCTGAGTATTTTATCTGTTGTGTGACTGTTGTAAATTGCCTTGTTTCCCTGATTTCATTTTCAGAGATCTCTTAATTATTGTGAAGGAATCTGACTAACTTTTGTATCTTGATCTTGTACCCTGCCACTTGGCTGAGTCTTTCAATGAGTTCCAACAATTTTCTTGTTCAGTCTTTGAAATTTTCTATATACAGGATCATGTCATCAGCAAATAGAGAGATAGTTACTTCTTCTTTGCCAGTTTGGATGCCTTTAATTTCCCTTAGCTTATAGATCTGTCTAAGATTTCCAACATATTATTGACTAGGAGTAATAATAAAAAGGCATCTTGTCTTGTTCCTATTTGCAAAGGCAATGTTTTCAGTTTATCTCCACTGAGGGTTATGTTGGATGCTGAATTTGTTTCTATGCTTTTAATTATGTTGAGGAATTCCCCTACAATTCCTACTTAGCTGAGTGTTTGTATCAGGAATAGATGTTGTATTTTGCCAATGCCTTTTTACATCAATCAGTATGATCATGTGGTTCTTTTCCTTTGTTTTATTTATGTAGCGGAATACACTGATTTTTTTCTAATATTGAACTTCCTTGCATACCTGATATGAATCCCACTTGGTCATGATGTATTACTTTTTTGATATGCTCCTTAATACCTATTGGTTAGGATTTTGTTGAGAATTTTTGCATCTGTGTTCATGAGGGATATTAGTCTCTCCTTTTCTTTCCTAGTGTTGTCTTTATCTGCTTTTGGCATGGGAGTTTTATTCATTTTATAAAATGCATTTAGGAAATTTCCATCCTTTTCTATGTTCTGGAATACTTTAAGTATGATTTGTGTTAGCTCTTCTCAAAATGTTTGTTAGAATTCACCAGTAAAGTCACCTGTTGTTGTTTTTAGGTGCCATCGAGTTGGTACCAACTCATAGTGACCCTATGCACAATAAAATGAAACACTGCCCGGTTCTGGGCCAACCTCACAATTGTTGCCATGCTTGAGCCCATTGATGTTACCACTTTCCAATCCATCTCACTGGGGGTCTTCCTCTTTTTCTCTGACTCTTTAACTTACCAAACATGATATCCTTCTCTAGTTACTTGTCCCTCCTGACAATATGTACAAAGTGTGAGAGATGAAGTTTGGCCATCCTGGCCTCCAAGGAGCACTCTGGCTGCACTTTTTTCAACACAGACCTGTTTGTTCTTTTGGCAGCCCATGGCACTTTCAGATATTCTCCTCCAACAGCATAACTCATAAGCATCAATTCTTCTATGGATTGAACATAGTGGCAGTAAAAATGGGCTCAGGTTTAGTAAAAATTGTGAGGAGGACATAGGACTGGACAGCATTAAATTTTGTAATATGTAAAGTCATATAAGTCAGAACTAACTTGATAGCATTTAACAACAACAGTAGATATATGCTGCTTGTAAGGAAAGAATATCATTGTTTTTGCTGATGTGTGGCAATATTCTAGAAAACTTCAGGATTGATTAATATACATGAAATGGAAGAAAACAAGAAGCAAGGTTTAATAAAGACTTTAAAACATCAGGTATTGGGGTCTACATTGAAATTAAATTAAAGGTCTGGGCTAAATTTTAATTTTATATGTAAACATTAATATAGTATGAAAGTTATTTATTTTCAATTTTAAGTGTACTAATGTTTATATGGAGTCCTGGTGTGGCACTGTGGGTTAATGCACCAGACTGTTGGCAGTTCAAGCATACCAGCCGTTCCTTGAAAACCCTATACAGGCTCGCTATGGGTGGGAACTGAGTCAATGGCATTTAACAACAACAACAACACAACATTTATATTAATCCTTATCCATATATTATATTTATTAATATAACTATAACTTTGGGAGATATAATCACATTTTTAGGAATGAAATAGTAACAAATATTCTAAGTAATCCCTGTTTATTGACATATTTACATGTAAAACCTTGTTACTTGTATGCTATTTTTTAATCTATTCATTAAATATGTTTTCAAAGACAAGATAGAGGGTATACTTGTAATGAAAATCCATATTAAAAAGAGTATTTTAGAGAGCAGCAAGATGGCAGACTAGACAGACACTACACAGACCTTCTATAATATAGATAAGGGAAACCAAATGTAATAGATGCAGATGATAGTCCTGGGACCCTGAGCTTCAGATGAAGGGATAGAGAAGTGGATTAAATGGTTTCTAAAAGAGTTTACTGAACAGACACAACAAAAAAGGGAGACAGATTGGTGACCTGTGCTGGCTAATAGCCATCTTAAACTTCAGTGAGCAACCCTAGAGATAAGACAGCTTATTGGTATTGCAGAGACATATCGGTGACTCATGGAGATAAAGGTGCATATTTTTTCTTATTCCCCAGACTCCCCTGGTGGTGAGAGGTTTGACCTGCTCTCATTGTGTACATCCCTGGTGAAGTGACTCTGGTGGTGTCATGTGGATGATGCAGTAGTAAGCATAATCAAAGTGGTGGGGAGATATCCACACCAGCCTTGGTGCCTAGCTGCATGTGAACCTTGCTCCAAACATGCAGAGCTGGCCCTGTCCAGCCCTGAACTAGCCCTAACTAGGAGAAGTATCTGAACAAACACACAGAGAAAAAAAAAAGGAGATAGGTAATATGTACCAGCTGGCCAGTTACAGTGCAGCCATCATGAACTTTCAAGGGAAACTTTGAAGGTAGAGAGTGGTTAGTGGGGTGGTGGTACAGAGGCATACTTATTAGCAGAAAGAAAAGTGTGACTTTTCTTATACCCAACATTGCCCAGTGACCATAAATGTGACCAGGTCCCACCTACGTACAATCCCAGAGAAGCTCATGCTCTCCAGGTGATCAGTCACAGCCACATAATAGTGAGCTGTATAGGTAAGAGACACAGCAAAGTGAGTTCAGAGTCAGCAGCACCATCCCAGGGCCTGGAATCATGTCTGACATGCTCTAGACCTGCAGAACTGGTTCAGACCAGGCCTGGATTAGAGAGAGCTCTCAGCCTTGGCTACCTTCTCAAACAGAAATACCCTGATGCCCCAGTTCAAATGAAATCGACCCAGACTTCCTCCAGATTTGGTGCCCAGAATAGACACATAGGCCTATATGAACTCTGACTAGAACCTGGAGTGTTATCATCTCATCCCTTGCCCACCCACCACAGGAACTTCCTGACTAGCAGAAAAACCCCAGAATTTTCTCCTCTCTGGGTCTCTAGGTCTGGTATCTGCCCTGACTTTTCCTTCCATTGTCTTCTTCCTCTCTTTACCTTCCATTTCTTTTTATCCTTTCTATGTCTGCTTTAATTTTTTTTTCTTGTTTTCTGCTTCTCTTTCCAAAGAGCGGTAATTCAACAGAATATGGAAATCATTGGACAGTATCTTTGATATCCCCTGTGAGTAAACACTTTCTAAAGGTAATACAGAAATGGCTGCAAGCATACATTGACAGAGAATTTCCAGAGGTTCAAGCTAGATTCAGAGGAGGACGTTGAATAAGGGATATCATAGCTGATGTCTGATGGATCTTGGCTGAAAGCAGAGAATACCAGGGAGCTGATTACCTGTTCTTTACTGACTTATCAAAAGCTTTCAATTGTGAGAATCAAGACAAGTTATGGACAACATTGTGAACTATGAGAATTCCTGAGCACTTAATTGTGCTCATGAGGAATCTGTACATGAGCCAAGAGGCAGTTGTTTGAAAAGAACACAGGAACACTGAATGGTTTAAAATTAAGAAAG
>NW_006408709.1:1139659-1149096 GCF_000296735.1 Chrysochloris asiatica | reverse complement strand
GCCAGATAGTTGTCTTCCAAATTTCTTGGCAGAGATGAGTGAGAGTCTCCTGTGCTGCCTCACTGTCTTCAAAGATTTCAATTTTTATTCCATCAATTCCTGGTGCCTTCTTCTTTGTGAATTCATTCAATGCACCTTGGACTTCCTCCCTAAGTATCATTGGCTCTTGATCTTATGCTACCACTTGAAATGGTTGAACATTAACCATTTCCTTTTGGTACAGTGACTCTGTATATTCCTCCCATCTTTTCTTGATCTCTCTGCATCATTCAATAATTTTCCCAGAGAATCTTTCAATAACAAAAGTTGAGCCTTGGATTTTTAATTCAGTTCCCCCAGCTTGAGAAATGCTGAGTGTGTTCTTCCTTTTTGGTTTTTTGATCCCAGCTCTTTGCACATTTTATTGTAATATTTGGCATTGTCTTCTTGACCTGATCTTTGAAATTATCTGTTCAGCTCTTGTACCTCCTCATTTCTTCTATTTACTTGAGCATCTCTATGCTGGAGAGCATGTTTTAATGTCTCTTCTGACATCTGATTTAACCTTTTCTTTCTTGCTTGTCTTGTTAATGACTTTTTGCTTTCTTCATTTATGATGTTCTTGATTTCATCCCACAACTCTTCTGGTCTTCAGTCTTTAATGTTTATTGTATCAAATCTGTTCTTCAGATGATCTCTAAATTCAGATGGGATATATTCAAGGTCATATTTTGCCTCTCGTGGGCTGTTTTCATTTTCTTCAGCTTCAGTTTGAATTTGCATAGGAGCAATGGATGGTCTGTTCTTCAGTCTTCCCCTGGCCTTGTTTTGACTGATGATATGAAACTTTTCCATCGATACATCCCTTTTATTGGTTGACTGGTCGTAGCCTCTCATCATAGAGCTATGTCTAGCAGGTTTCATCACCATGTGACCCAGCACATCTCAACTGCTGAATCACTAAAAATCCTGGCTTAGTCAAGTTGACACACAACCCTAACCATTACAAGCACAAATAGACATCTCTTCCAATGGATTAGCCTGGTAGTAACCTTCCAGTTTTCTTGGCATAAATGACTTAGCATCTTCAGTATTGCAACAGGTTTCTTGAACATCTTAGTTGGTATTCCATCATTTTCTAGCACCTTGTTTTTCCCGAATTCTTGATCGCATGCTACCTCTTGAAATGTCTGAATAACAACCAATTCTTTTCCATACATTGACTCTGTGTATTCCTTTCATTTTCATTTGATGCTTCCTGCATCATTAAATATTTTGTCCATAGAACCAACCCTTCAATATTACAATTTAAGGTTTAATTTTTTTTCATCAGTTCTTTCAGTTTGAGAAATTCTGAGCATGTTTTTCCTAGGTTTTCTTATACCAGATCTTTGTGCATTTAATGATAATATTTGACTTTGTCGTTTTGAGCTGTCCTTTGAAGTTTTTTACTCAGCTCTTTTACTTCATTTATTTCAGTCTCTTAAGCTTCTAGACATTTAAAAGCAAGTTTCAGAATTGCTTCTGATATCCACTTAGGTGTTTTCTTTTTCTCCTGTCTTCCTAATAGCCTTTTGTTTTCTTCATATATGATGTTCTTGATGTCATCCTACAACTCCATCAATAATCAGTCAGTGCAAATGCATCAAATCTGTGTTGGAGATGGTCTCTAAATTGAGTTAGAATACACTCAAATTCATATTTTGGCTCTCTTGGACTTATTTTCTTCAGCTGCAACCTGAACTTACAGATGACCAACTAATGGTCTGTTCCAAAGTTGACCCCTGATATTATTTTGGCTGATGATGCTGAGCTTCACCATCATCTTTTCCCATCATTTATGCAGTCAGTTTAATTCCTCTATGCTCCATCTGATGAGTTCCACATGTATAAATCACCTTTTAAGTTGTTGAAACCAGGCATTTGCAATGAAGAAGTCATTGGTCTTGCAAAATTCTACCATCATTGCAATGCCAAAGTCATGCTTTCCGTGGTTTTGTTTCCAACGTTTGCATTCTAATCATCAGAAATTATCAATGCATTCTGATTTCATGTTTGATCAGTTTCAGACTGAAACAACTGGTATAATTCCTCAGTTTTTTCATCATTGGCTTTAGTAGTTGGTATGTAATTTTAAATAATAGTGGAATTAACTGATTCCATGTTATTGTTGTTGTTGTTAGTTGACATCAAGTCAGTACTGATTCATAGTGTCCCTATGCACAACAGAATGAAACATTGCCTAGTCCTGGGTCAACCTCACAATTGTTGCCATGCTTGAGCCCAACGGCACTGCCACTTTGTCAATCCATCTTCCTGGGGGTCTTCCTTTTTTTCTTTGATCCTCTATCTTGCCAAACATGATATCCTTCAACTAGTCTCTCCTAACAATATGTGCGAAGTATGAGAGATGAACTTTGGCCATCCTGACCTCCAAGGAGCACTCTGGCTGCACTTCTTCCAACACAGATCTATTGGTTCTTTTGGCAGCCCATGGCACTTTCAATGTTCTCCTCCAACATCATAACTCAAAAGCATCTATTCTTCTACAGTCTTCCTTATTCATTCTCCAGGTTTCACATGCATATGAGGTTATTGAAAACACCATGGCTTGAGTCAGGCACACCTTAGCCCTCAAGCTGAAATCTTTGCTCTTCAACACTTTAAAAAGGTCTTGTGCTGCAGATTTGCCTAATGCAATATGTCGTTTGATCTGTTGACTGCTGCTATCATGAGTGTTGATAGTTGATCCAAGAAGAATGAAGTCCGTGACAACTTCAATCTTTTTTTCGTTGATAAGAATGTTGTTTATTGGTCCAGTAGTGAGGATTTTTGATTTCTTTACATTGAGAAGCAATCCATACTGAAGGCTGTGCTCTTTGATTTTCATCAGTAAGTGGTAGCTGATTCCATGTAGGCATATAGATATTATCCTATCACAAATAGTACTGAACTTCAAGATAGATCTTGAAATACTTTTTTGGTGATGAATGTCATCTCATTCCTCTTCACTTTGTCTTTCACAACATTGTAAGTCACATAATTGTCTGATTCAAAATGGCCAACATGAATCCATTTCCATTCATTAATGCCTAGGATATTGATCTTTTTGCAGTTCATTTTTTGATGACTTCCAATTTTCCTAGATTCATACTTAATTCATACATTCTAATTTTCAATGATATTTTCAACTGTTTCTTCTCATTTTGAAATGTGCTACATCAGTAAATAAAGGCCCCAAAAGTTTTGTTCCATCTTATTAAGGTCATCTTCACTTTGAGGAGACAACTCTTCCCCAGTTTTATTTTGAGCGCCTTCCAACCTGAGAGGTTCATTTTATGGCACTATATCAGACAATGTTTTGCTGTAGTTCATAGGTTTTCAGTGGCTAACCTTTCAGAGGTAGCCTTTCTCCCCTTCTTTCTAGTATGTCTTAGTTTGAAAGCGCCCCCAAAGCCTGTCCATCAATGGCATAATTTCCAGTATCACAGCAACAAATAAACCACCACAGTGTGACAAATTGACAGGCAGGTGGTAGAATGTATATGTAAAAGATAACTTAATTCACCTGTATATGATAATTATGTGAAAAGACTGAATAATGATGAGTTAAAAAGAAAAATTGACTACTTGGTGTCCTTCTTTGTTGTTCAGGTTTGTTTTGTTCTGTTTTGACTTAGCCTACTATGAATTCACGGAGAAAGAATAAAATGTATTCATCAACTCTCCCCCAGACAGAGAGTTCAACATTGTGCCTCTAATGCATAAGGACAATTTGAAAAATAAAATCATGGGTCTCATATAAACATAATCTTAATGTATAGGAAATATGATATTTAACTTATTCTTTACAGACAACTGAGATACTACAATTCTTTCAAAAAAGTATGAAATTATGCATTAAATTTATAAATAGAGACAAATCTACCCAATATATACAAATTAGTAAATAAAAGCCTACATGTCACACATTGTATTTACATTTCTGTAGACTAAAATAACTTGCATTATAATTCAAACCCAAAGTAATGGTCACCTAGTAGATTCTGGCTTATAGTTACACTATAGAGTAGAGTGTAGAGTCTTGGTGTAGCACTCTAGGATTAGCTCTGGACCACAGGTTAGTTTGAACAGCAAGCCTGGCAATTCAAACTCACCAGCCACTTCTCTGAAATCCTATATAGGGTCGCTATGAGTCAGAATTGATTTGACAAAACTTAGCAACAACAGTAGACAGAGTAGAACTGTCCCAAATGTTTTCCACAGCTGTGGACTTTGTGGAAGCATACTTCAGTATTCTCCTGTGGAGCAGCTGATGGGTTCAGATCTTTGGTTAGCAGTCAACTACTTAACTTCTGTGATACTGGTTGTGAAGTGCCACTGAGATGCGTTGAAGTCAATGACTCTGTATAGGGTTTCCAAGGAGCAGCTGGTGAGTTTGAATTACCAACCTTGAGGTTCAGAGCATTATCCTGCTGCACCACACCAGGACTGCTCTGTATCACTAGTTTCTGCATAATGATTGATTTCCTGATAATAGCTCTGTAAATAACTCAAAGAGATAGCTAGGAAGGATGTACTAGACAGAATAGCTAGATCATTTTTTTCTTTGGCCCATTTCAAGGTGTTTCATACTTTTTCCTCAAACTGATATGTCTCTCCAAGAGTCTCTTAAGAGGAGCTCTGATAGCATAGTGGGTTATGAGTTGGGCTGGTAATCTCAAAGTCAGCAGTTCGAATCTACCAGCTGCTCCAAGGGAGAAAGATGATGCTTTCTGCTCCTGTAAAGATTAATAACCTCAGAAACCCTATGCAGGGTTACTAAGAGTTGAAACTGACTAAACGGCACATAATTATTACCACTGTCTAGATTTCTTAAGCTCCTTAAGTTTGAATCAACAACTTCAGTTTTAACAGCTATAGGTGGTAGTGGTGAGATATTATTGGTTCACACAAGAGTTACTACATTATTCTGAAGGTCAGAAAAAAGCTGTTTTCTCTGTCTTTGGATAGTTTCTCCTAATGGTAGATAGCAGATCTTCTGAGGTGTCAGCAAACTAGTACCAGGGATCCAAGCTCATTCTCTATAGTATTTAGGATTTTGGTTTTGTCAACATGGGCCAAAATGGAGCATGACTTTTCAGTTTTCCAGTCAATGGAAAAGGAAAATGGAAAATTGTGCCTTTCCTATACAGTTGCAATCTTTGCTTCCATTTCTTTCTTTTTTTTCCCATTTCAATCATTTCTTCCATTCCAATGGAAATTAATGATAGAACTGCTTGCAACTAAAATTTGTTGTTGATTTCAAGTGCCTTTAAGTTGATTCCAACTCTTAGTGATCCTGAATAGGGTTTCTGAGGTTTGAACTGCCAACCTTGCAGTAGCAGTCTGGTGCTTATCCTACAGCATTGTAACTGAAATTGTTGTTGTTGAGTGCTGTGGAGTCATTTCTGACTCATTGTGACCTTGTATGGGTTTCCGAGATTTAAATCATTGTGGAAGATTAAAATCTCATCATTCTACCATGGAGAACGTAGTGGGCTCAAACGGGTGGTTCACAGTCCACTGCAAACACTATGTAGCTGCTTGAACCTGCCCTATAGGCTAACTATGAGTTGGAAATGGTTCAGAGTCAGTGCAGATTTTGTTGTTGTTGTTTGATTTTGGTTTTGTTTCTTACTAATCAAAAAGAGAATAATGAACACATCTTCATAACAATTTGTATTATTTCCTGTTCATGGTCATAACATCTTATCACAAACTTGTATGTCTTAAGAATATAAAAATTGATTTTTCAAAACTCTCGAAGTTATAAATTGGATACTTGGTGTTGGGAGTGTCATGCTTCCACTGAAATCTTTTTAGGAGACCCCTTACTTTACTTTCCAGCTTCCAGTAGCCCCAGGTGTGACTTCATTTGTAGCATCACTCCAAACAATGCCTTAATTTGTATAGATCCTATTCCCAATTTAGTTCACATTCTAAGGTTACAAGTGAGCATGAAATGAGAAGGAACACATCATTTCAATAGATACTAAAACAACAACAACAACACTATATCAAACCACTTAATGAAAGTAACATATAAAGGAAAGTACCTTACAAAACGCCAAAGCATGTTGGCCCTCGTGCTATAGTGAATTTACTTAATATTTCTCTTCTAGCCAACGTCTTTGTTGTTGTTGTTGTTAGGTGCCATTGAGTCAGTATCAACTCATAGTGACCCTATACACAACAGAACAAAACACTACCTGGTCCTCGGCCAACCTCATAATTGTTGCCACGCATGAGCCCATTGATGCTGCCACTTTGCCAATCCATCTTGCTTGGGGTCTTCCTCTTTTTCTCAAGCCCTTCACCCTACCTAACATGATATCCTTCTCCAACAACTGGTCACTCCTGATAATATGTCTGAAGTATAAGAGACGAAGTTTGGCCATCCTGGCCTCCAAGGAGCACTCTGGCTACACTTCTTCCAACACAGATCTATTTATTCTTTTGGTAGCCCATGGCACTTTCAATATTCTCCTCCAACACCATAACTCAAAAGCATCAAGTCTTCCTGATTCACTGTCCAGCTTTCATATGCATATGAGGCTATTGAAAATACCAAGGTTTTGGTCAGGCATACCTTAGTAATGAAATGTTTGCTCTTCAACATTTTACAAAGGGCTTGTGCAGCCAATTTGCCTAATGCAATATGTCATTTGATTTATTGACTGCTGCTTCCATGAGTGTTGATGGGTAACCCTAGAAGAATTAAGTTGTTGACAACTTCAATCTTTTCTTCATTGATAAGAATGTTGTTTATTGGTCAAGTGGTGAGGATTTTTGTTTTCTTTACATTGAGATGCACGCCATACAGAAGGCTGTGGTCTTTGATGTTCATCAGTAAGTATTTTAAGTCCTCTTCATTTTCAGCAAGCAAGGTTGTATCATCTACACATCGCAGGTTGTTAATGAGTCTTCCTCCAATCCTGATGCCATGTGTTTCTTTATATAACACAGCTTCTCGGATTATTTACTCAGCATACAGGTTGAATAAGTATGGTGAAAGAATACAACCCTGTCACACACCTTTCTTAATTTTAAACCATTCACCGTTCCCATGTTATGTTCAAAGAACTGCCTCTTGGTCCATGTACACATCCTTATGAACATAAGTAAGTGTTCTAGAATACTCATACTTTGCAATGTATTCCATGGTTTGTCATAATCCACACAATCGAAAGCCCTTGCATAGTCAATAAAGGACAATTAAACATATTTCTGATAGTTTCTGCTTTCAGCCAAGATCCATCAAACATCAGCAATGATATCCCTCATTCCACGTCCTCTTCTCAATTTGGATTGAACTTCTGGAAGTTCTTTGTCAATGTATGCTTGCAGTCGTTTCTGTATTACCTTTGTTGCTGTTGTTAAGTCCCGTGGAGTCGGTTCTGACTCATAGCGACCCTGTACAGGGTTTCCGAGGCTGTAAATCTTTATGGGAGCAGAACGTCTCTTCTCCCGCGGAAGCGTGAGAAACTGCTGACCTTGCGGTTCACAGCCGGATTCGTAACCACTACGCCTAAAACTTTATTTGCATGGAATATCAAAGGTATTGTCCAATGATTTCTTTTTAGGAGACCCTTTACTTTCCTTTCCAGCTAATTTGTCATTTCCAGCTTAGTAAACCATGTGGTTGTAAGATTCAAAATAGCCAATACCAGTCCATTTCAGCTTACGAATGCCTAAGATATATATTGATGTTTGTGTATTCCATTTCATTTATAAGGTTTTCCAATTTTCCTAGATTCATATTTCATACATTCCATGTTCTGATTATTAATGGATGTTTACAGCTGTTTTTCTTCACTTTGAGTTGTTCCTCATGAGCAAATGAATGTCCCAAGGGATTTATTACCATGGACTTTGCTCCATTTGCATCATGACGGTCAACTCTGCTTTGAGGAGGGAACTCTTCCCCAGTCGCATTTTGAGTGCCTTTCAACATGAGGGATTCATTTTCTAGCACTATATGTTACAGTGTTTTTCTGCTATTTATAAGGTTTTCAGTGACTAAATATTCAGAAGTAGTTCATCTCTCCTTCTTCCTAGTCTGTCTTCATCTGGAAGCTCATCTGAAACCTGTCTACCACGGGAGACCCTGCTGGTATTTCAAATACCGGTGGCATAGCTTCCAGAATTACAGCAAGTCACAAGCCACCACAGTAAGACAAACTGACAGAGGAGTGGTTGAAAGGTCTTTGTAAATCCTCCAAATAACTGAGTGTAGCCATGCAAATACAGTGTATGGGCTTCTGATGTGCGGATTGTTTAGTTTTGCCATTCATCTACATTTAAAAAGAGCCATCTCAGAAATAGGGACAGAGGATTTCAGGATCATCAAGAGAAGATTTCCACGAGATCTCCAAGATTCCTATTAGGACAGATGACAGTAGCAGAGGCAGTGGCAGACAAAGTGACATGTTTCCTAGCCCACAGACTGAGTACCTTTGAACATAGACTGGTTTGCAGAATAGACCCTTTGTGATTTATCCACAGGGATAAAAAAAAAAAAAAGGTTTTAATATTTGACATTTGTCCAAGTTGGACAGATGCCAAAGGGTCATGTGTGTGGCTGAAAGGACAAGAGAAAGACTTGCCTGCAATATTCCTGAATTGAGGTGCTATATCAGATTGAAAAACTGCTATATCCTCAGTTGTTTCTGATTCTGAATTTTACTCTATTAGCTTCCGTAATCATAAGTATTGTCTGTGAGTTCTGTGTGGCCATTGCAACAGTTATCAAACCCAGCATAGACATAGAGTGCTATGTATGGTTGGCTTTGAAATAAAATAAAGACGTTTGGAGGGTGGAGGAATGCCTGGCTTTCGCCTCATAGGAATCAGCTTGGAGTTGATGATGGTTATTCTCCTCCTCCCCCTTATGAAGCTAGAGAAGGTCAGACATGGCACACACACATTTAAGCAGTCTTATTCCACAGGATCCCTGATGGCATTATAGGATAAACACTGTACTACTAACTGCAAGGTTGGCAGTTCAAACCCACCAGCTGCAGCATGGGAGAAAGATGAGGCTTTCTGCACCCATAATGATTTTATGCCAAAAAACAAAACAAACAAAAAAAAAAACCCACAATACAGGGTTACTATAAATAGGAATCAATTCAATGGCGGTGAGTTTTTGGCATTCTAAATCTGTCAAGAATTAGCTGTGCAACATTGAACCAATAACTTATCTTATGCTCAGTAGCTCATTTGTAGTATATTGTTGTTAGGTATTGTCAAGTTGGTTCTGACTCATTGTAATCCTATGCACAACAGAACAATACACTGTTTGGTCCTGTGTCATCCTCACAACTGTTGTTACTCATGAGCCATTGTTGCTGCCACAGTGTCAGTCCATCTCATTAGGGAGGGTGGGGAGGTCTTCCTCTTTTTTCTGGCCCTCC
>NW_006408709.1:1137139-1139054 GCF_000296735.1 Chrysochloris asiatica | reverse complement strand
TTTTTTTTTTTTTTTAATACAAAAATCCAAGTGAAAATAACTTGCTCTACTTCTGAAAAGATGGAACTCTGTGAATTCCTCCCTGGCAGGGTATGACGACTCAGTTAAATGCATTGTAAGATATCTGCCTTACATTCCCTAGGCCACGGCTGATACACAAACCAGATAAACTTTCAGCATGGAGATAAGAAAGGAGCAGTTTGTTTTCCTACAGTCAATGAATTATTCATTCAAGGGAACATACCAGTTGTAAATGTGCCAGAGTTCTCAAAGAAGTGTCTTATTTGGGTTTACAAGTTACAACATATGGTAAAATTGTCTGTCATGTGTTGGATCTAGGCAGATATTTTCTTTTCTTCGTTGAACAAATTTCCTTATGGTCCATTTGTGGTTCCAGTAACTTAGCACCAGCTTCCCAATGCTAGAAGAAAATTTATAACCGTGAAGGCAGTCATGCTGAAAGTTAGGTCCTGCTATATCCTAAGTTGTTTCTGATCCTGAATTGCACTCTGTTAACTTCCCTAATAAATTCTCTCCACGTGTGCTGAAGTCTTCCCTAGAAATAAGCTGTCAACTTGATGTTATGGCCTGAGTCAGAATTCCAAGGAAAGTCAATGAAACTGGAAAATAATATGCAGATATTAAACATGAAGAAATATTCTATTGCCTACTCATGTAATTAACACATTTTAAGAGAAAAAATAAGAGGGAAAAAAATCACAAAATATACAAAAACAGTATCTCCATTTAGGTACTGTTTTTTTAAGTGCTGATGAGTTAATTCTAACTCATAGAGATCCTGTATGGGGTTTCTGAGGAAAGGCTGGTGAATTAGAATTGCCAACCTTGCATCCAAACTGACCTTGAGGTTGATTTCTTATAGTAGGTTACCTCACCAGGACTCTTAACCACACCAGGGCTCCCACAACACAAGGACATAATTTTTTTATATTGTTAGGTGCCATCGAGTCAATACCGACTCATCGCAACCCTATGAACAACAGATTGAATCACTGCCAGGTCCTGGGCCAACCTCACAATTGTTGCCATTCTTAAGCCCATTGATGCTGCCACTTTGCAAATCCATCTTGTTGGGGGGTCTTCCTCTTTTTCTCTGACCCTCCACCTTACCAAACATCATATCCTTCTCCAGTGACTGGTCCTTCCTGAAAATATGTATGAAATATGAGAGATGAAGTTTGGCCATCCTGGCCTCCAAGGAGTACTTTGGCTGCACTTCTTCTAATACAGATGTATTGGTTCCTTTGGCAGCCTATGGTATTTTCAATAATCTCCTCCAACACCATAACTCAAAAGCATCAATTCTCCTACAGTCTTCCTTATTCACTGTCCAGCTTTCACATGCATATGAGGTTATTGAAAATACCATAGCTTGAGTCAGGTGCACCTTAGTCATCAAGCTGACATCTTTGCTCTTCAACAGATTTGCCTAATGCAATACATCATTTGATTTCTTGACTGCTGCTTCCATGAGTGTTGATAGTTGAATCAAGAAGAATGAAGTCTTTGACAATTTAAATCCTTTCTCCATTGAAAAGAATGTTGTTTATTAGTCCAGTGGTGAGGACTTTTGTTTTGTTTATATTGAGATGCACTCCAGATAGAAGGCTGTAGTCTTTGATCATCATCAGTCAGTATTTTAAGTCATCTTCACTTTCAGCAAGCAAGATTGTATCATCGGCATATTTCGGGATGTTAATGAGTCTTCCTCCAATCCTGATGCCGTTTTTTTCTTCATATAACCTAGCTTCTCAGATTATATGCTCAGCTTCTAGGATTATATTCTCAGCATACAGGTGGAATAAGTATGGTGAAGGAATGCAACCCTGTCACACACCTTTCTTAATTTTAAACCATTCACTGTTCCCATGTTCTGTTTGAACAACTGCCTCTT
>NW_006408709.1:1134572-1135089 GCF_000296735.1 Chrysochloris asiatica | reverse complement strand
TACTGAAAGAGGAAGTCAAAGTTGCTTTGAAGGAACTGGCAAAGAACAAGGCACCAGGAATTGATGGAATAAAAATTGAAATCTTTCAAAAAAGTGAGGTGGCACTAGAGGCACTCACTTATCTCTGCCAAGAAATTCTGAAAACAACTATCTGGACAACTGATTGGAAGAGATCCATATTTGTGCCAATTCCAAAGAGAGGTGACCCAATGGAATGAGGAAATCATCAGACAATATCTTTGCTATCTCATGTGAGTAAAGTTATGCTAAAGGTAATACAGAAATGGCTACAATCGTACATTAACAGAGAACTTCCAGAGTTCAAGCCAGATTCAGAAGAGGCCGTGGAATGAGAGATAGCATTGCTGAAGTCCGATGGATCTTGACTGAAAGCAGAGAATATCAGAAAGATGTTTACCTGTGCTTTCTTGACTATGCAAAGGCTTTCAATTGTGTGGATCATGACAGGCTATGGACAACATTGTGAAGTATGAGTGTTCCGGAACACTTAATTGTG
>NW_006408709.1:1117798-1133101 GCF_000296735.1 Chrysochloris asiatica | reverse complement strand
TCATCCCACAGCTCTTCTGGTCTTTGGTCTTTAGTGTTTAATGTATCAAATCTGTTCTTCAGATGATCTCTAAAATTAGGTACTAACATTTACAAATGATCTTAAACAAATATAGTGATTTAATAGTAAACATTTTTATTTCAGTAACTTTTATTTTAGTTGTTAGAGAAGAGGCATGGTTGAAAAAATTATTAAAATACATACCACTGCACATAATTCAAAGACTTAATGGGAATCAGTGATGGTGTTTAAATGTGTTAATTTTATGTTACCTTTGAGAGCCAAAGACCAGTCTGAAGATGGCAGACACAAATAGACATGTTCATATCTGCAATACTAAAAAAAATCTCTACATATAATTTAATAGAATGTTTTTCTATGAAAAATATTTTTATTAACTGTGATCCTGAATATACACACTTCAACTTAGTCAATCTGGGCTAGTTTATATAATAGACATTCTTGTTAAGTGTCACTGAGTTGATTCTGACTCATAGAGACACTGTATTGAGTTTCCAAGGAGCAGATGATGGGTTTGATCCACCAACCTTGTGTTTTACAATCCAGAGCTTAATGTACAGTAACACAATGAGCATTGAATAACTGGAAAATGCACTTTGATGCTTTCCATCTAAATCTTTGTCTTTTTTTTTTTTTTTTTAACTCAAATCATTTTGCTCTAGTAACTGAAAAAAAAAAGACAAAATCAGTGTAGAGCAAAACCTTTCTGGCTTAAAATTAGTCACTCTTATTTTTTTTTGCTATATTTTATAGTAATTTGAATGAAAGGTTACAGACGAAATTAGTTTTCAATTTAATGAATTAATTTTTTTTTTGTTTCTTGACATTAATTGCAATCTGAACAATGTAACAGCATTCTTCCATGTCTCCCTGTGCTTACCATTTTCTTTCTTCCTTCTTTCTTATCCAGTTCTGCCTTCTGAGGTTTATCTCTGGAAAATCGTTAATATTTTAATTTTGTATGGTTGATTGTTTTAAGGAGTGTATGTTGTTATTAAGTGCCATTGAATTGACTCCAACTATTCTGTCCTTGTAAGATCCCTGGTGGGGCACTGTGGGTTAATGTGCCAGACCACAAAGCCGTTTGAACTGCAAGGTTGGTGGTTCAAGCTCACCAGGTGCTCTTTGGAAACCCTATGTAGGGTTGCTATGGGTCGAAATTGACTCATCGACAATTAACAACAACAACATTCTGTCATTGTATAGGGTTTCTGAGGACAGCTGGATGGTTTGAACTGCCAACCTTGTGGCTTGTATGTCAGTGCTTAGCCTACAGTGCCACACCAGTGTATACCTCTCTGATATTATTGTTCACCTTATAGACCTGCCCATTATTTGGCTGAAAACTGAGTCACAGTGCTGAGTTCAGTACTAGTCTTGAAGGGTGATGAACGACATAGTCTGAAGGGTTACATCAGTCTATATCAGACTTTTGAGCCAGATCTTTTTTATGACTTTGAATTTTTCCCCCAAAATTTTTCTCCCACCTTATCCAGGAGCTTCTACTTTGATTCCTATCCAAACAGATGGCAGTGGTAGCTGAACACCATCTATTTCTTTTTGTCACAGATTCACAGAGTCTGAGGTTCATATGGCCATTAGTCCTTTGTACTAATATATGTCTTTGATTTTTTTTTTTTTTTCACTTCTTTACTCCAGATGTGGAGAGACAAACAGATGTATGCTAAAATGTCCATTCACAAATTTTTAAGACCAAAGTAAGATGTAGAACATTGTCTTTGTGAACTATGTTATGCCATTTAACTGCAATGTTCCCCAAGACTATGGAACTGAGCCTCTAGGCCCAACTACTTGTATTTGATTATGACTAAGAAGTTTTCATAATTTTGACATCTTTATGCTCTACTATATTTATTAACATATTTTTATCACATACAAATACATATATAGAAAAATATTCTTAAACCTTATATATATTCATGTCTTTCCACAATTTGTGTGTCTATTATTACTTTTACTGCAGGATTTCATATGTACTGGTATGACGGTAAGTCAAAAAGGAATATTACTAGGATTCAGGTTCATACATGTACAAATTTATTCCAAACAAAATGGGTTTAAACACAATTAGTGGATGGCTGCAGACAAATTCTCCTAATAATATACTTAATCTTAGTCTCACTAAGATTTTTGGAAGGATGTCTTCCAAAAAGAAAAATCAAAAAAGAATGATGGCTTCTGAGGGCATTTACTGATCCAGATAAATTCAAGACAGAGAGGTCAGTTCAACAGGTTATGGTGTCTCATTTTTTAATATTCCAAATGGATAATCTTGACAGATATTAAAGAAACACACAGGATGGTCACAAGGCCCATGATGATAAAGCTTTAATAATATTGAAAGCTGTATTGGTGAGCAACATGCCAGGAAATCTGCACTGAGAGATTTTTTTTTTTACCTTTTTCTTCTTCTTCTTCTTCTTCTTCTTCTTCTTCTTCTTATTCTTATTCTTATTCTTATTCTTATTCTTCCTTTCTTCTTTTTTCCCACCAGAACAATGTACCTGTTCATTCTTTGAAGGTAGCCAGGGCTGTTCTATGAAAACTTCATTGGGAAACCTATTCCCACTCACCATATAGGCTGATCTTGCCCATTCAAATTTCTTTTTGTTCTCAATACTCAAATAAGTCTGAAAAGGAACATATCTGAATTATTCCAGAATACTAAAACTATGATTTTGAGGTGTATATATTCAATAATGCAGAATTCTTCAGGGAATTATTAGAGATATGGAAACATTGCCTTCAGAAGTATAAGAGATGGAGGGAATGTCAAGAAACAATAGCTTCACATCTTGATAATTTTGATTAGTAAAGGTTTCTGTTATTTGTAACAATACTCTTTTACTTACTCCTTTATTTACCTTTACTTAGTTAACTTTTGTTAACCCCCAGTATCTTCCTTTTCCATTATTATTTTAGGTTGCCTTCTAATTTATTCCACCACTCGTCTGTCAGTTTTTTGTACTGTGGTGATGTGTGTTGCTGTAATTCTGGAACTATGCTATGGGTATTTTAAATACAAGCAGGATAACCCATGATGGACAGGTTTCAGCTGAACTCCCAGATGAAAACAGACTAGGAAGAAGGAAAGACAGACTACTCCCGAATATTTAGTCACAGAAAACCTTATGAATATACATGGGATACTGCCAGCACCAGATTATTGAATATTGAAACACGATGAAGAACACCAGAATATTGTCACATATAGTGCCAGGAGATGAGACCCTCTTGCTGAAAGGCTCTCAAAATGTGATTGAAGAAGAGCTGCTTCCTCAAAGTAGAGTTGACTGTGACGATGTGAATGTAGTAAAGCTCTCCAGACCTTCATTTGATGATGGGGCAGAACTCAAAATGAAGAGAAACAGCTGTAAAAGTCCATTTATGATTATAACATGGAATGCATGAAATATGAATCTAGAAAAATTGGAAATTGTCAAAAATTAAATGGAGCACATAAACATTGATATCCTAGGCATGAGTGAACTGAAATGGACTGAGATATTGGCCATTTTGAATCTGACAATCAGATGGTTTACTATACTGAGGCTGACAAATTGAAGAGGAATAGCATCACATTCATCATCAAAAAGAACAAATAAAGATCAGCCATGAAGTTCAAGGCTGTCTGTGATAGAATACTATCCATATGCCTACAAAGAAAACCAGTTAATACCATTATTATTCACATTTGCACAACAACCACTAAAGCCAGTGATGATGAAATAGAAGAATTCTACCAATTTCTTCAGTCTGAAATTGATTAAACATGAAATCAAGATGTACTGATAATTACTGGTGATTGAAATGCAAAGGTTTGGGAAATAAAAAAAAAAAAAAAAAAGGAAGGATCATTATTTGGAAAATTGGCCTTGGTGATAGAAAAGATGCTGGAGACCACATGATAGAATTTTGCAAGACCAATGACTACTTTTTTGCAAATATCTTTTTTTAACAGCATAAAGATGATACATGGACCTCACCAGATAGAGTACACAGAAATCAAATCGACTAAATCTGTGGAAAGGGACAGTGGACATTCTCCATATCATCAACCAAAGCAAGAACAGTGGCAGACTGTGGAACAATCATTTGCTCATATGTAAATTCGGGCTGATGCTGAAGAAAATTAAAACAAGCCCACAAGATCCAAACTATGACCTGGAACATATCCCACCTGAATTGCGAGATCATCTCAAGAACAGATTCGATGAATTAGACACTAAAAACCGAAGGGCAGAAGAGTTGTGGAAATATATCAAGAGCATCATACAGGAAGAAAGCAAAAGGTTATTAAGAAGACAAGAAAAAAGGAAAACACCAAAGTAGATTTCAGAAAAGACTCTGAAACTTGATCTCCAGCATAGAGTTGCTAAAACAAATGGATGAAGTGAGAAGGTGCAAGAGCTAAACAGAAACTCTCAAAAGTCAGCTCAAGAAGACAAAGTCAAATATTAAAATGAAATGTGCAAAGACCTGGAGTTAGAAAACAAAAAGGAAGATCATGTTCAGCATTTCCCAAGCTGAGGGAACGGAAATGAAAAAAAAAAAAAAAAAAAAAAAAAAAAAAAAAAAAAAAAATTCAAGACTCAATGCAGTGGTGAAGGATTCTATGGGTAAAATATTGAATGATGCAGAAAGCATCAAAAGAAGATGCAAGGAATACATAGTCACTACACCAAAACAATAACAACAACAACAAGATCAATGTTCAACCATTTCAAGAGGTAACATATGACCAAGAGCCAATGATCCTGAAGGAAAAAGTCCGAGGGGCATAGAAAGCATTGGAAAAAGAACAAGGCACTGGAAATAGATGGAATCCAGATTGAATTCTTTCAACAAACTAATGCGGCACTGGAGACACTCATCTATGCCAAGAAATTTGGAAGAAAGCTATCTGGACAACTGACTGGAAGAGATGCATATTTGTGCCCATTCCAAATAATGGACTGTAGAAATCATTCGACAAAATTCTTGATATCCCATTTGAGCAAATTTTTACTCAAGTTACTACAAAAATGGCCGCAAACATGCTTTGACAGAGAACGTCCAGAAGTTCAATCTGTATTCAGAAGAGGATGTGGAATGAGGAATATCATTGCTGACATCAGATGAATCTTGGTTGAAAACAGGAATACTAGAAAGATTTTTATCTGTGATTTATTGACTACACAAAGGCTTTCAATTGTGTGGATCATGACAAGCTATGAACAACATGGGGAAGTATGAGTATTCCAGAATATTAATTATGTTCATGAGGAACCAGTGCAGCAACCAAGAGGCAGTTGTTCAAACAGAACAAGGGAGCATCAAATTGTTTAAAATTAGGAAAGTTGTGCCACAAAGTTGTATTCTTTCACCATACTGATTCAATCCATATACTGAGCAAATAATCAGAGAAGTTAGATTACATGAAGAAAAATGTGGCATCAGGTATGAAAGAAGATTCATCAACCTGCATTATGTAGACGATACAACCTTACTGAAAGCAAAGAGGATTTAAAATAATTTCTGATGAAGATCAAAGACCACTGCCTTTGATATGGGTTACATCTCAACGTAAAGAAAACAAAAATCCTCACCAATGGACCAATAAACAACATTCAAAAAATGGAGAAAAGAATGAAGTGGTCAAAGACTTCATGTGGCTTGGATCAATCATAAACACTCATGAAAGCAACAGTCAAGAAAATAAACTATGTATTGCATTAGGGAGATTTGCTGCACGAGATCTTTTTAAAGTGTTGAAGAGCAAAAATATCAGTTTAAGGACTAAGGTGCACCTGACCCAAGCCATGGTATTTTCAATAATCTCATATTCATGACAATAAGGAAGCCTGTAGAAGAAAGGATGTATTTGAATTGTGGTGTTGGAGAAAAATAGATAGGAGTCCTGGTGTGGCACTGTGTGCTAATGCGACAGACTGCAAAGTCATTTGCACTGCAAGGTCGGTGGTTCAAGCTCACCTGCTACTCCTTGGAAATCCTGTACAGGGTTGCTATGGGTTATAATCGACACGATGGCATGTAACAACAACAACATGGACTACCAAAAGAACAAGCAAATCTGTGTTGGAAGAAGTACAGCCAGAATGCTGCTTGGAGGCCAGGATGGCCAAACTTGTCTCTCATACTTCAGGCATAGTATCAGAAGGGACCAGTCATTGTAGAAGGAAATCATGTTTGGTAAAGTGGAAGGTCTGAGAAAAAGAGGAAGACCCCAATGAGGTGGATTGGCACAGTGCCAGCAGCTGTGGGTTCAAGCATAGTAATCATTGTGAAGTTGGCCCAAGACCAGTCAGTGTTTCAGTCTGTTTTGCATAGGGTCAGTATGTGTTGGTATCAACTCAATGGCACCTAACAATAACCATCACCCTTATTCATATTGTCTTTCCCTTCACCCAAGTTAATACCTATCTAATTGAACTAATAGATTCGTTTTGGAAGAAGTGCAGCCAGAGTGCTCCTTGGAGGCCAAGATGGCCAAATTTTGTCTCTCATTCTTTGGTCGTATTGTCAGGAGGGACGGGTCACTGGAGAAGGATATCATTTTTTGTAAGGTGGAGGGTCAGAGAAAAAGAGAAAGATCCCCAATGAGATGGATTGGCCAAGTGGCAGCATCGATGGACTAAAGTGTGGCAACAGGTTTGGGCAGTGTTTCATTCTGCTGTGCATAAGGTTGTTATGGGTCGTTACCAACTTGATGGCACCTAACAACAAGAACAGTCTTCAAGATAGTGGCTTACTCTTCTTTCCCCTTCCACCAATAGTAATCTACAAATTATGTTCCTTTCTATGTATAAACCTCTCTTTGACTTTTTATTGTAGAAGTCTCATGCAATTTTTGCCCTTTTGTTACTAATTTAACTCAGCAAATTATCCTGTAGTTTTATCCATGATATGTGGTGTATCATGCGTGATTCATTGTTTTTCTTTAATTTTGCAGAGTACTTATTGTTATGTGTATGCACCATAGTTTTTTATTCATTCTTCCATTAATGATCAGTTAGGCTGTTTTCACATTTTGCCATTGTGATTTGTTGCAGTAAATATAAATGTACATATATCTATTTGTGTCATAGCTCTTAATTCTATAGGATATATGCTTGGTAGTGGGATTGCTTATGGTATTTCTTTTGTAAAGTTACAAACGAGGAATACTTATACTTCTCTAGGAAAAATCTTCCAGAAACTACATTTGACATCTGAACTACAAAACCAGTTGTATTTAATGGAAAGATCATCAACTTCTATGCTCTTCTGGCATATGCTCAAATAATTTGAGCCCCAGTTTCTTCCTTAAAATATCTCAAACAGTTCGTAGGAATTTTCAATGAAGTGATCAATACATAAAGCAATTATATTATAGGCAGAAAATAAATTTAATTCATCTTCCAACTTACACATGAGGTTTCATTAAAAGACACTTTAGCCTATTTTACTGTTATGTTATTGTTGTTGAGGATACACCAAATCAACAATTTCTGCATGTACAATTCAGTGATATGGACTATATTCTTCGAATTGTGCAAACATTCTCATCCTTTTTTTCTTAGTGGTTCCTTTCACAATTACATAATCATTGCCCTTTTGAGTTGTTATTGTCAATTTGAGCTCATATATGTAGAGATCTTAAAATAGCATAGGGCTTAAAACAAACTAGTTAAGCTAAACTATTGTTCAGTTTCAAGAAAATCCTATGAGATACTTTGGGTTTAAAGTTTAAAGATTTCCCCAGGGTAATAATTTTAGGAGGTTATCTTGCCTACACAGTTGTTCCAAAAAGGGCTAGTGAGAATTGAACCCTAAGTCTAGTCAGGGAACAATTAATGTAGGGCATAGTTTAGGCCCCAGAAGAAAACAACATTGGCAGGAGATTATCAGTAAGTTCAGTTGGAAGTTAAAGCAGAAAATCTGAAGTTATAACTAGTGCTTGGTGGAGCTGCTTGTGTATGAATGTCTCATCAGTGAGGCCTAATAAAGTTACCACCCATACGTGCTGGACTCTTAGACAGCAATTTATACCAATTTTGATGGCAAACTGAATGGAAAACAAAGACTCACAGGAATTCATTTAAGAAGATAAATTTCTGTTTTCCTTTCCTTCCTCCTCATCAATGCAAGGGGAAGAGTTAATAGTGAGGGATTTGGTGAATTAGTTGCTACTACCTCCCTTGTGAGGCTCACACTCTTGTTAGTAAGACAAACATGCAAACAAAGAAATATTATACAATTAATTTAAGGATTTCCTAAATGAGTTATTATTTGTTTCGGGTGAATACAAGTGTAGAGAATATTAGAGATAATATTTAAGTTTGATATCATGAGGAAATTCTCAGTGACATGAAATTATATAATATATTCCAACAATAGCATGTAATTAAAATTATAGGTACGAGAGAGAAAATTGAAGGAAAAGAAGGAGAAGGAAGGAGGGAAAATTCAAGAGAGAAATCCTATAAAGTAAAACTGGAAGGGCTTCAGATCTGATAGTGAAGGAACTTTCTTTTATACCAAAGTAATGAAGTGGAAATTTATTCTGTTGGCAATTAAAAATCAGCAAGAGGTTGAACACAGGGGAGTGTGACATGGTCAGATTTATATCTTGGATTATGTAAGTGAAGGTTATATGGAAAATGCACTGGAGGGAATAAACTGTTACAATCAAACATTAAATTACATAGATCTGAGAAATATGCCCATAACAGTTATAGTTCACATATGCAAATATATATAGTTGTTACAAGCATGCATACATGAGTGAAATTGGGTACCAAAATATACTAAAATATCCCTAAAATATAAATAGTAAGTAAAAAAGAATGGAGATTTTTGTGTCCCAAGCATCAAAAATTATCTTCCTAGATATTTAAATGTAATATACAAATCAACTGATGGGCAACACTTTTAAGAAGGCTACCTAATAAAATTAGAAAGGGAAATAGACATTAATACATAAGTATAAGGAAGTACATGTACATGTATTTAACTAGGCTAGAAATCTCCCTAGGCATTGATAAATCTTCACAAGCAATTAATTTCATGATTATCCACTCTGTTAAGATCTATGACTTATTCATTAGACATTTATACAAACATACATAATTAGTACAAACATATACGCACACTTGGAATTGGGCACAGAAATACCCCTAAAACATCTGATGTTGATAAGTAAATAGTGTAGTTTGTTAAAGGTTCAACTCCATATTGACCCCACTTTAGCTCTCTATTTGACCCTTTTTTCTTTTCCAATAAAAAAAGGGAGAATATAGCAAGTGAGCCATAATTTTTGGCACTGAATATTTAAAACAAGGTCTCCCAAGTTCACAACTGAAAATGAAACAGCTGTTTGCACAAAACATGGGCCAAGAAATTCTTGCATGACTGACAATATGCTTTTGCTTCGGGCTTCCTAATCCCCAAACCGAGACATTCATTTCAGCAGTTGTCAGCTAAATCTAGAGAGATGGAAGGTTCTTCCCAATACTGGAGAGAATGTTCCCAAAAAAGAAGGATCAGGTCTGTTTACTGAATTATGGGAGTGTTTCTAAGGATGAAATCTGCAGGTAAATTCAAAGGGAAGTCTAATACAAAGGGAAACATAATCCTTCTTTATTATGTGGATAGATTAAACACATCACATATCCTAAATATTTGAAGAAGTATCTTTTTTGTTTTGTTCAAGAGAATTCTTGGAGCTTAGTTAGGATAATCAGAACTGAAATGTATTGCTTCCTGAGTAACATGGCATGTACTTGCCTGGTGCTGATAGCACCAGGTACCCATGGCTCTGTGGTGATAATGGCAGAAATGGCAGTAGCAGACTCTGGGAATGTGTCTAAGGCAGCACCTTCTCCCACATCAGCCTTGTAGCTTTATTGAAACCAGAGCCAAAGTTATTTGTAGAAACAGTCTAACAGGGACAATGACTGCTGTCTGGCAAGGGGCTACCAGCAGATGGAGAAACAGCAACTAAAATTCAAGACATAAAGGAATTTTACAATGGTAAGTGTAGTTAACAGAGCCAAAGGACATTGCAATAATTTAGAGTTACAGGGCAAACGAATAGCACCATCTTTCTTCCTCATGCAACTTCAAAGCGAATAAATAAAGAGAATAAAAGGTTAAGACTGATGGAAATAAGATTGTCATTTTATTTCTAATAAAGAATAGGGTTCAAGATCTGTGGTTAAATGGGCTTGCTGAAACTTCATCTTAAATTAGACATTGGCAGAGCTAGATAACAGCAAACTTTCTCCATAGAGACAGGCTTAGTGTAAAGACCATAATGTTATGCCCCATGGGAAATTGGGCTCTAGAAAGTGAGAAGGAAATGAATTGCACACACTAATAGTTGAATGTTCTTATGCTGATTACCTAGTCTCATCCATGGGCAGAAGTGAAGAGAGATAGGATAGAAAGTCCTCTCAATCCCACCATTATTTTCTCTCTAGAAAAATAATAGTTTTCTATTACTTTTATGGAAATATGAGAGGTAAAATAGTAGTACATTAACAATAATTATAATAATTGCTGTTGCTGTTAGTTACTGTTGTTGTTGTTAAGTGCCATGGAGTCAGTTCTGACTCATAGCGACCCTGTATAGGGTTTCCAAGACTGTAAATCTTTACGGGAGCAGAAAGCCTCATCTTTCTCCCATGGAACAGCTGGTAGTTTCGAACTGCTGACCTTGCGGTTCACAGCCTGATTCGTAACCACTACTCTACCAGAGTTCCTTAGTTACTGTTGAGTCCAATTCAATGTGATCCCTTTTTCTGTACAACCAAAAACATGATTGATCCTGTGCCATCTTCACGGTTGCTGGTATGTTCAAGTCCATTGTTGGGGTCACTGTGTATTTTGAATGCCTTCCATTCAATGAAATATTCCAGTATTATATTGAATAATAGTATATGATTCATAAGGTCTTGATTGTCTAATTTTGCAAGGTAAGCCATCAAGCCTCTCTTCCTGTCTGTCTCAACTTGAAAGCTCCACTGAAATCTGATGATATTTGGAATTTCAGTGGTATTGCTTCCAACATCATGCAATCCACTACAGTAAAAAAAAGCTGACAGTTTTTGACTATTATTTATTGACTGTTTTTTATGTGTCAGCATTAAATTTGTGTGGCACTATAGGATAACTCTGGACTGTTAACCTAAAGGTCAGAAGTTCAAACCCATTAGCTGCTCTTTGGAAACCCTAAACAGGAGTAACTGTGAGTTGGCACTGGACTCAATTGCACTTTGTAACAACAACAACATCATTTTATACTTAGGTACTGTTTTTAATCCTCACATTTACAGATCAGTACACAAAAAAACTGGGTAGCAAGTATCTTGCCCAATGTTGTTGTTAAGTGCCGTCGAGTCGGTTCTGACCCATGGAGACTCTGAACAGGTTTTCCAAGGCTGTAAACTTTACTGGAGTAGATAGCCTCATTTTTCTCCCATGGAACCACTGGTAGTTTCGAACTGCTGACTTTGTGGTTCGTAGCCTGATTCGTAACCACTACGCTACCAGATACGCTACAATCTTGCCCAATACAACATGTTTAATTAAGAGACAGAGTCTATGCTTTAATTCCCTAGACCGTTCTGCTGGCTACTGGAGATGACAGTGAGTCAAGTACATCATCAATGTGAAGACACTGCATGAGGGTAAAAGTGAGCTCAAGTTCCATATAGTTTTACAACAAGTTCTAAGAGTTCTCAGGGATTGAAAAACTGAAAAAAAAAAACAGCCCCTAGTTTATTAATATAATAAATTGTAATCAGTATCCTCTGAGTCATCCATACCACTGTTAGATAAACTCTTCAGTATAAAACAATATATATATTTTTTATTCACTGAAACTTGTTGTTGTTAAGTGTCATTGAGTTAGTTCCGACTCATAGCAACTGTATGTAGGGTTTCCGAGAAGCAGCTAGTTGGTTTGAGTTGCTGATCATACAGTTTGCAGTCCAGTGCTGATCCTACAGTGCCACACTGAGTCCTCATTGTAACTAAGGAGTACCTAATTTCATCACTATAGCTCTATGTTCTTAGCAAGAATGCAAAGAAAAAGAAAATCATGTAAAACAAAACTTCATAGATATTAATTTTGGCTGTTGTGAACCTAAATAAACTTAGCATCAATGACATCATGCTAGGTAAAGTTGAGGGTTAGCAAAACAGAGGAAGACCCCAGTGAGATAGATTGGCACAGTGGCAGAAGCATTGCATTCATGAATAGCAACAATTATGAGGATGGTCCAGGACTAGACAGTGTTTCATTCTGCAGTGCATAGGGTTACTATGAGTTGGAACTGACTCAAGGGCACCTAACAACAACAACAACATAGCTTTTAAAGGAGTTCTTCTGCTGTGGTGCTATAGGATAAACACTGGACTGTTAGCTGCAATATCAGAAGTTAAAACCCATCAGCCACTCATCAGAAACCATATACAGGGTCACAATGAGTCAGAACAATGTGGATAGATCTTAACAACCACAACTTTGTTGTTGTTAGGTGCCATCGAGTCAGTACTGACTCATAATGACCTTATGCACAGCAGAACAAAATACTGCCTGATCCTGGGCCAACCTCACTATTGTTGCCATGCTTGAGCCCATTGATGCTGCCACTTTACCAACCCATCTTGCTAGGGGTCTTCCTCTTTTTCTCTGACCCTCCACCTTACCAAACTGGGCCCTCCTGACAATATGTCTGAAGTACGAGAGATGAAGTTTGGCCATCCTGGCCTCAAGGAGCACTCTGGCTGCACTTCTTCCAACACAGATCTGTTGGTTCTTTTGGCAGCCCACAGCACTTTCAATATTCTCCTCCAACACCATAACCGAAAAACATCAATTATTCTACAGTCTCCCTTATTCACTGCCCAGCTTTCACATACATATGAGGTTATTGAAAATACCATGGCTTGGCTCAGGCGCACCTTACTCCTCAAGCTGACATCTTTTGTTTTCAACACTTTAAAAAGTTGTTATGCAGCAGATTTGCCCAATGCAATACGTCGCTTGATTTCTTGACTGTTGCTTCTGTGGGTGTTGATAGTTGATCAAAGGAGAATGAAGTCTTTGACAACTTCAATCTTTTCTCTGTTGATAAGAATGTTGTCCAAACACAATAATAAAGCTTTAACTATTCATAATCAGAGACACAGAAGTCTATTTACAAAAGCCTTTTTTTTTTTTTTGCAAGTATACATCATACCAAATGGAAGTATTCATGGAAGAGACAACATCCACTAAACTATAAAAAATAAACCAAAATACAGAGACATTAGATTGTTTGCATTGAAGCTATTATAACTCTTATCATTTGGTGGTATTAAGAGCCAGAATAAGATAATTATATTCATATTTTATTTGAATATTTAAATCAGAAACAGAAAGCATTGGGGTGTTTCATATGTCAATGAATTTGTTCCCACAGTAAATGAACTTCATAAGCTTTTTGAAATTACCTTTTGTCCATTGACATCATACTACAATATTCTACTAAATAACGGCTTAGTAAGATGGTAAGAGCAATATTTGCATTAGCTTCTTTTGTTTTTCAGATTTACTGTTGTTTTCATTAAGTGCTATCTAGTCTATTTGGATATACGGTGACCCTATGACACCAGAACAAAAAAACTGCACTGTTCTGCACCATCCCAACAATTGTTGCTATGCTTGACTCCATTGATGCAGCTACTGTGATAATCAATCTCATTAAAGGTCTTCCTTTTTTTCGCTGACCCTTTACTTTCGCAAATTCGATATTCTCCTCCAAGGACTGGTCCTTCCTGATAATATGTCTAAAAGTACATGAGACAATGCCTTACCTCCAAGCTTCTAAGAACCATCCCAGGTGTACTTCTTCCATGACAAATTTGTTGTGTCCTCTGGAAGTTTATGGTTTATAGAGTATTCGTTGTCAACATCATAATTCAAATGCATCAATTTTTTCTCCTGTCTTCCTTACTCATTGTCCAGCTTTCATAAGCATCTAAGGTGACTGAAAATATCATGGCTTAGGTCAGGCACATCTTAGCTGTTTAGCACGTTCAAGATGTTTTTGGCAACAGATTTGCCCATTCCCATATCCAGCTACGAACCTTAAAGTCAGCAGTTCGAAACTACCAGCTGTTCTATGGGGGAAAGATGAGGCTTTCTGCTCCCATAAACATTTACAGCCTCAGAAACTCTGTACAGGGTAGCTCTGAGTAGGAATCGACTGCACAGCACATAAACACCACCACCATATGCCTTTTGATTACTTAACTACTGATGATAATGGTGTGGATTGTGAAGCCATGTAAAATGAAATCCTTGACAACTTCAATCTTTTGTCCATTTATCATTATGTTGTTTTTTGGTCTAGTTGTGAAGTTTTTTGTCTTCTTTACTTTGAGGTATAATGCATCAGGTATCAACAAAGGTATCCTCTTCTGAATCCAGCTTGAAATTCTATCAATTGCTTTCAGATGTATTCCTGCAACAATTTTGAATTTTATTCAACAAAATTTTACTTTTTTGTGATATTAATATATTGTTTGATAATTTCTGCATTTTTAGGGAATCATCTGTCTTCGGAATGAGCACAAATATTTTTGTCTTCCACTCTGTTAGCTAGGTAGCAGCTGTCTTCCAAATGTTTTGGCATATATGAGGGAGTACCTCAGGTGCTGCAAGAGTTTGTTGAAACGTTTCAATTTCAGTCCATAAATTCCTAAAGTCTTAGGTGTTTTGCTGATGCCTTCAGTTCAAATTAGAGATCTTCCTTTAATACTGTCAATTCTTGATCATATACGACCTCTTGAAATTGTTGAATGTTGAACAGTTATTTTTGTAACAGTGACTGTATATTCATTTATCTTCTTTTAATGATTCCTGCATCATTCTACATTTTGCCCATAGAATCTTTCAATATCATAACTCAAGACTTCCTTTTGGTTTTCTAGCTCAAGTCTTCACACATCTCATTAAAATACATTAGTTGGACTTGTCAAACAGCCCTTAAAACTTTCTATTCAGCTTTTTTATTTATTTAAGTTTATATTTTTTAATGTTTTATTGTGAATTATATGATAGTTTACATGGGAGAACATGTAAAAAAAGTTTTACACTCATCCTATAGTATATCGTTTCATTACCATGGTTACAATCCCCTCCATGCATCATCAACCAACCCAAAGGTATACCCTACAAGCCTGCTCCCCTGTCATTAGCACACAGCCCCTCTCCCTCTCTGGGTCTAA
>NW_006408709.1:1099242-1100932 GCF_000296735.1 Chrysochloris asiatica | reverse complement strand
GTTAAAGCACAAGGTTGGCTGTTCAAGCTTACCAGCCACTCCTCAGAAACCCTATAAAGGGTCACTATGAGGTGGAACCAACTCAACAGCACTTCACAACAGCAATCATCTTTCTGGTATTCTATGCTGTCAGCCAAGATTCATCTGACGTCAGCAATGATATCTCTCATTCCACACCCTTGTCCAACTATGGCTTAAACTTCTGATGGTTCCCCGTCAATGCACTGTTGCAGAAGTTTTTTGAGTTATCTTAAGCAAAAGTTTACTTGCATATAATATTAATGATATTGTCCAATGATTTACACATTCCATTCAGTCATCTGTCTTTGGAATGGTCACAAATAGGTGATTGTTGTTGTTGACAGAGAACTAACATTTCATAATTAAACAGAAATACATTTTGTTATTTTCCTTTTAAAATGTGTATAATCTTATGAAATATAGAATTCTAAGCTGTATAAAGCATTCAACCAATATTTTCTAAGAAATGTGCACTTGCCTTTTTATGTGCTAGGTATTAAGGATACAAAGATATTTATGTAAATATCTTGGAACCAGGTAGATACAAGACACATAAATAAAAACTACAAGGCAATGTGAAAAGTTTTATAATAGGCCAACATACACAGAGCTTTCAGAAAATTGGGATTTAGAATATGAATGTAACTATGTCACTAGAAAAAAGTCTCACAAGAGTTCCCTTAAAAGATGAATTCTTAACTGAATCCAAAGTGAATATTCTTTGAAGGTCTTTTCCTGAGAACAACTTTTGATGAAAGGAAAGAGGCAGCAAGCATGCAGCTTCAGAGACTTAAAAGGACAGTATAAAGAGGACAAGTATCAGGATGGGTGGGTAAAATAATCTTACTATACTGGTTGGTAGTCCTAAAGAAAAATCCAAGGTATGATTTTCTAAATTTTGAATTTCTCTATCCAGTCATAACAAAATAGATGAGACACTAGATTTTAAGTACCCATTCCAAAACAAATATTTAAATATGTAAAAATCACTATTTTCTAACTCCCAGAGCATCTGTGTGTTTCTTTCTGTTTGGAGGTCAAAATAAATCTATGTATTGATAAACACATGAGCTTTTTCTCCTGATAAAATATATGCAAAAAGAAACATAGAAATTACTAGATATAAGTTAGAAAGCATCCAGACCAAAAGTAAAGTCTTAAAATTGTGATTTTGTTATTTTTCTTGTATCCTTAATTCAGCTTTATAGTTAATATTATTAAATGCTTACAAGTTGACATGTGCTATTCAATACACAGAGGGTTCAGTGGAGAACAGATCAAAGCAACTGGATTTCACAATTTATATTCTTAGAAAAGGAGATGGAAAATAAACAAAAGATAAATTATAATATGAACGAAAGTGTGGCTATCAAAATAACTTTCAATCAGCTAAAATGGAGATGGTGTCATAGTGTGATGCTATAGGATAACTGCTGGATAGCTAACCATAATGTCCTCGGTTCAAATCTACCAGCTGCTCCTCAGAACCCTATACAGGGTAGGAAGAGTCAGAACCACCACTTGTCTGTCAATCTGTCAATTTGTCATACTGTGGTATCTTGCATGTTGCTGTGATTCTGGAAGCAACGCCATGGGCATTTTAAGTACCTGCAGGATCACCCATGGTGGACAGATTTCAGCTGAGCTTGCAGACAAAGACAGACTAAGA
>NW_006408709.1:1095613-1097204 GCF_000296735.1 Chrysochloris asiatica | reverse complement strand
ATGGAGGAAGGTAGAATCTCCACTGAGTAGTATCCAATCTGTGTGGGCAGGGTTGATGAAAGAAGATGAGGCACTCATGTGTCACAATAGTGAATAATTGCTATCAGGACTGACTGTGAGGGTTGGAAATGTAAAGTTAGACATTTTGTAGCAAAACGAGGGGAGTGGTTGACTTTGCAGTCTAGGAGTGGAGGTCCCTGGAACCATCAAAGGAGAGAAACAGAGTGTGGGACACTACCCAGAGAAACAGTGATGCCAGAGATCAAGGCAGAGATGATGATGTGGAGAGATGGAATGGCTGGGGACTCTAGACCTAGAGGGGATGAGAGGCTGTGTGCTGATGACCAGGGGGAAAGGCTTACAGGGTATATCTTTTGGTTGGTTGATGATGCATAGAGGGTATTGTAACCATGGCCATGAAACAATATACGATAGGATGAATGTAAAGCTAATGACCTCCCATGTAAACTATCACATAATTCACACTAAACATTAAAAGTGAAAACAAAACAAAACAAAATGGCTTAAAAAAAAAAAGGTGGAAGAAATACATATAGTCACTGTACCAAAATTAAATGGTTGATGTTCAACCATTTCAAGAAGTAGCATGTGATCAAGAGCTAATTCTCCTGAAGGAAGGAGTCAAAGGTGCATTGAAGCCATTGGTAAATAACAAGGCACCAGCAATAGATGGAATAGAAATTGAAATCTTTCAATAAACTCATGCAGCACTGGAGGTAGGCACTCATCTCTGCCAAGAAATCTGGAAGACAACTGCCTGGCCAACTGATTGAAAGAGATCCATATTTGCTCCCATTCCAAAGAGAGGTAACCCAATGGAATGTGGAAATCATCGGACAATATTATTGATATCCCATGTGAGTAAAGGTTTACTAAAGATAATACAAAAATGGATGTAACCATACATTGAAAGATAATTTCCTGTTGTTCAAGTCAGATTCAGAAAAGGACATGGAATGAGGGATACCATTGCTGACATCAGATGGATCTTGGCTGAAAGCAGCAAATACAAGATGTTTACTTCTGCTCTACTGACTACTCAATGGCTTTCGATTATGTGGATCATGTCAAGTTATGGGCAATATTATAAAGATTCAGTATTCCAGGACACTTAATTGTGCTCAGGAGTCACCTGTACATAGACCAAGGCAGCAGTTGTTTGAATACAACAAGGAAACATCAAACAGTGTAAAATTAGGAAGGGTATTGTATTCTTTCACCATACTTATTCAATCTGTATGTTGAGCAAATAATGCAAGAAGCTGGATCATCTGAAGAAAAACATGGCATCAGGATTGAAGGAAGACTCATTAACAACCTGCAGATGATACAACCTTGGAAGTCAGGATGGCCAGATTTCATCTTTCATACTTCTGATATATTATCAGGAGGGAACAGTCCCCAGAGAAGGATATCAAGGTTGGTACAGTGAAGGGTCAGAGAAAAAGAGGAAGGCCCTCCAATAAGATGGATCAACAGCAATAGGCTCAGGTGAAGTAATGACTTTGAGGTTGACACAGGACTTGGCAGTATTTAGTTTTATTTTGCAGTGTTGCTATGAGTTGGTACT
>NW_006408709.1:1089760-1095513 GCF_000296735.1 Chrysochloris asiatica | reverse complement strand
AACATATCCAATGTCAGTCCATTTCAGTTTCCTAATGCACTGGACTGCAAAGTAAGTTTGAATCACAAGTTGGTGGTTCAAGCTCACTAGCCACTCCTCGGAAACCCTATATTGGGTTGCTATGGATCAGAACTGACTCAATGGCACTTAACAACAATCAGCAACAGAACTTAAAATATTGATCTTTATGAGTTCCACTTCATTTTTTTACTACTTGCAATTTGCCTATATTCTTACTTCTTACATACCATGTTCCAATTATTAATGAATGTTGGCAGCTGTTTCTTCTCTTTGTGACTCATGCTACGTAAGCAATTGAATGTCCTGAAGTCTTTACTCAATCTATGTCATTAAGTTGACTCTACTTTGAAGAGGTAGCTATTCCTAGTTCTAATTTGAGTGCCTTCCAATCTAAGTAGTTCATTTTCTGGCATTATATCAGACAACATTCCACTGTTAGTCATAAGATTTTCAGTGGCTAATTTTTCACAAATGGAACACCTCTTTCTTCCTCCTGCTCTGCCTTTGCCTAGAAGTTCAACTGAAGCCTGTCTCCCATGGGTGACCCTGCTGGTTTTTGAAATACTAGTGGCAGAGATTCCAGCATCATAACATGCAAGCACTACAATAGAATGAACTGGCAAATGAGTGGTTGTTGTTTAGATTAGGACAATGTGATATAAAAACAGTATCTCACAGGAAGATTAAAAGTTTGTCCAGGATATCCATAGCCATCTTTGGTCTTTGGTACCATATTTACCATTCTTGCCATCTCAGTTCTATACTTCTTGTCCCAGATATATAGAACTCTCACATAATGAATGTCTTCTAATATGAAGAGTGTTTATCTGTTTAATAATTTTACATTTAAGTCTATATAGAAGAGCTTTTTTGTCAAGGTAAGTCTACACATGACAGTGGCGCTAAAACACAATAATAGGTCATTATTATATCACAATAATAGATCAGACACAAATATGGATTCAAGTTTGCTGTTGTTGTTAAGTGCCTTCGAGTCAGTTCCAACTCATATTGACCTTGTATAGGATTTCCGAGGAGCAGCTGATGAGCTTGAAACACCGACCTTGTGGTTCAAACTGGCCTTGCAGTTCAGCACATTAGCCTGAAGTGCCACACCAGGACTCTGAATTTGAGTTTGATTCTCTTGAATTGTACCATTTGAATAACAACCTGCCCAGAAAGTCAAAGCTTATTCCCAAGATATAAAATATGAAAAATGACTTAAATAGTGTAACTTCAGGAACAAACATACTAGAGGCTGCTGTCTCTGGAAATGTCACTCTGTTTTCCTGAGTATCTTCTATGCATTGTTGATGTTATTAGGTGCTGAGGCATTAGTTCTGAACACAGTGACCCTATGAACAACAGAATCAAATACTGCCCTGTCCTGCGCCAGCCTGATAATTATTGCTATGTTTGAGCCCATTGTTGCTGTCACTGTGTCAATCCATTTTGCTGTGAGGCTTCCTCTTTTTCCTCTGAACTTCCATCATCAGCTAGGCCCTGTAACTCCAGGACTGACAGGAAAAGAGGCTGAGGAGATCCTCCAACCTGGAGCACTAGTTCCCTACCTCACTTCTGCCTTCCAGTGCTGTTCTGTTCTTGTGGGGGTGCCTCCCTGCCAGATGGCTACTGGGTGAGCCAGGAAGCAACCCTGCCTCTCTGGAGCATGTGCCACACACAGACCTTGACAACCTCTTCAGAGAAAAGGCAAGCCAGGTCCCTCCCTCCTCCCCCTACCCCACCCATCTCCAGAGACAGGTTCAAGCCATGAGGACCTACCTGGAGGTCCCCAGAGCCCAGACTTGTCATCTGGTGCTGCCAGCCACACTCACTCTGGATTTCTGCTAAGGTCTCCTGCCCCAGTCCCCACCCCCTGACTCTGCCCTAGCCACAGTGCCAGTCCCTTGGAGGGGAGGGGACCACCAGTGGGTCCCAGAGTGTGGGAAGTCAGAGGTGGGCCTCTGCCTTTCCCTGCCCGAAGCACAATTGGCAGAGAGGAGGCAGTAGCCAGACAGCTAGGTTGTTATGGTAGGGGTCTGCACAGGGCCATCTCCAGCTTTAGCCCAAATGGTGGAGGGGTCTACAGCCTAGTTGTGGCTCCACAGCAGATCCCTGTGAATGGACATTTTCTGCATATTAATCAATAAAGCCTTGCTAGCATTTCCAAAATCCTTTCTCCTAAGGAACATTCTGACTGTATTTTTTTTCAACAGAAATATGTTTGTTTTTCTGGCAGTCCATGGTACTTTCAACATTCTTTTACAATATCACAATCTAAATGCTTTGAATCATCTAAGGTCTTTCTAACTTTTTGTCCAACTTTCACATATATGTGAAGAGATTGACAATACTATCTCTTAGGTCAAGCACATCTCAGTCCTCAAAGTGACATGTTTTTCTTTAACACTTGAAAGAGGTCTTTTACAGTAGATTTTTCTAATGCAATATGTCATTTCATTTCTTTTAAAAAAATTGTACTTATCTTTTGGGGTGTGTGTGTAGGGGTAAGGTGTGAGGGTTAGAGTCGGTTGTTGTTGTTGTTGTTGTTAAGTGCTGTAAAGTCAATTCTGACCCATAGCAACCCTGTATAGGGTTTCTGAGGAGCAGCTGGTGAGCTTGAACCCCCGACTTTGCAGTTCAAACAGCTTTGCAGTCTGGCACATTAACTCACAGCACCACACCAGGGTTGATTAGGGCTAGGAATAAGACTTGGTCTAATTTTTAGAATTGTAGTTAGGTTTACTTTTATTTATTTGTTTTATATTTTGATCTATTTAACAATTCGGTAGCTACATTATTCCCTCTTTTTATTTTACAGTTGTTGTTGTTTTTAATATAGCTCTGGTTCTCTGTTTTCATTCTTATAGATTTGCTTTACTTTGCAAATATCTATAGCTGGGTTGAGTCTAGGTGATATTATCATGTATTTTAGTCTCAGACTGTCATCTAGTATTGTATATTTTCTATCTAAAGAACTCCCTTTATTATTTTTTGTAAGGTTGGTCTGGTTTTTACATATTATTTTAATTTCTGTTTGTCTAAAATTAACATAACTTTGCCATTAGTGTTGATGAACAGTTTTGCTGGATATTTGATTATTGATTGACAATTTATTTCTTTCAGAGTTTTATATATGCCATTTCATATGTTATTGCCTACATGGTTTCTTCTTACAAGTTCTACTTTGTAGGTAACTTTTCATTTTTCCTGAGCTACTCTCCTATTCTTTCCTTTTTTCTTTGTTTTGAAAAGTTTGAATGTAAAATGGCTTGGTATTTTTCTTTCGGGGTCCATCCTGTTTGGAATTATTTCAACTTCTTGAATGACTATCTTCTCATCTTTCATTGTGTTAGGAAAGTTTTCTTCCAACAACTCTTGGACAATATTCTCTATGGGTTTTTTTGTTCTTTTCCTGTTCTGGAATTCTTATCACATATAAGTTATTCCTCTTGATAGTGTCCCACAAAAACCTTAGTATGTCTTTGGATGTTTTTGTTCTTTTTTTCTGATTGCTTCTCTAGCAGATGGATATTGTGTGATGTTTTCTTTAAGCTCAGCAATTTGGCTTTCCTTTGATTAAATTATATTGTTTGCCTTTCAGTATATGATCTATTTCTAAATTCTTAGTGTTAATCTTATGGCCTCCTAATTGATGTTTTTGCATGCTTCCCATTTTAAAAATTATTTTATCAGTTTGTTTTCTGAATCTTTTCACAGTTTTATCTATATTTGTCTTGATTTCGTCTTTAGCTTTATTGATTTATTTAATTAGCATTCTTTTAAATTGATTGTAAGGTAGTTCCAGTACCATTTCTGGTATCATATTTTCTGACTTTGTATTTTGGTCACTTGTTCAAGGCATTCTGCCTTGCTTCTTGGTGTGAATTTAAATTGTCTGCTTTTTCTGAGACATTGTGGTATCAAATTTATATTTAGTTGATAATTTTAAATGGGTGTATTCTCAGGCTCTCACCACCGGTCTCCTGGTAGATGCAGTAAAGACTGGAAATGTGAACACAGTTCTTTGTTCACATAGTTCAGACATGCATCTAGAAAAAGGGGCACTCAGCTGCCCAGGCAGAGCTGAGAATGCACAGGAAAGGGAACCACTGGCCACTGAATTGGCAAGTGTGGGGACTGGAGGCAAAAGCGGCTACTACGAAGGGAACACCAGAATAGGGAGAACTGCACTCCCTTGTTGCCAGTCTCTAGCTGCATCCTGAGAACTAAGGCTGCTGTGTCAACTGCCTCTCACAAAAATATAAGACAGTCATGCCATGTAATACCAGTCCACAGTCCATTTGATTATCTTCTCTCTTACTACTCCTGTTCAGTATTGTCTTCCAGTCTACATTTAATACATTCTCTCTGTCCCATCCTCTGATCCTCAGATCTGTTTCACTCTTTCTCTTTTGTCTTGGTTGCAAAGGGTTGAATCAGTACATCTACTAACTCTACCATACCCAGGTCTCTCATTTGATTTTTGATTGCTCCTTCCATGAGTTTGATTGTGGATCCAAGCAAAATGAAGTATTCTATAACTTCAGTGTTTATCCATTTACTAGTCTGGTTGTGAGAATTTGTATTTTCTTTACATTGAGGAGCAATCCCTACTGAAGACTGCAGTCATTGATCATCATCAGTAATTATGCTAAGTCTTTTTCACTTCCAGCAAGCAAGGTGATGTCATTGCATATCATTTCTTGATGTCATGTTCTTTTTCATATAATCCAGCTTCACAGATTATTTGCTCAGCATACAGATTAAATAAATATGGTGAAAGGATATAACCACGACCACATCTTTTCTGATTTTGATCGGTTCAGTATCTCCTTTTTTGGTACTAATGACTGCCTTTTAGGTACATACAACTTTCTCATAAGCAAAATTAAGTGTTCTGGAATACCCATTCTTCACAATGCCATTAATAGTTTGTTATGGTCAGCACAGTCAAACGCATTTGCATAGTCAATAAAGCAGAAGTAAGCAAAATTTCTGGTATTTTTGGCTTTTAGTTTAAATCCACCTGCTGTCAGCAATGGTATTAAACATTCCATGTCCTCTTCTTACTCCAACTTCAGTTTTTGGCAACTCCTTGTCAATAAACTGCTGCAATAATTTTGGCATTATCTTTACCAAAATTTTATTTCCATATGATATTAATGATGTTTTTTGATAATTTCTGCATTTTATTGGGTCACCTTTCTTTGGAATGGGCACACATATGAATCTTTTTCAATCAGTTGGCCAGGCACCTGCATTCCATTTTTGGGGGGGAGGGGGTGGGGTCATTGACGAGTGAGTGACTCCAAATCTGTTTCAGCTTGTTGAAATATTTGAATTTTTATTCCATCAATTCTTGGAGCCTTGTTTTCAATCATTCTTTTATACTTAAGCAATGTTGTTAGATAAGGAGCTCTGGTAGCGTAGTGGTTATGAATAATCCTGTCATTATTAGATTGACTCTTATTATTGCCTATAAGGAGCTCTGGTAGTGTAGTGGTTACAAATTGGGCTGTGAGCCCCAAGGTTAGCAATTTGAAACTACCAGCTGTTCCACGGGAGACAGATGAGGCATTCTGTTCCTGTAAAGATTTCCTCGGCAAAGAGGAAGTAAAACTCTACCTATTTGCAGATGATATGATCCTATACATAGAAAACACCAATGACTCAGTAAAAAAGCTACTAGACCTCATTGGAAGATTCAGCAAAGTGGCAGGGTATAAGAT
>NW_006408709.1:1082282-1084429 GCF_000296735.1 Chrysochloris asiatica | reverse complement strand
AACAAACTCGACAACACTGAACAATAAACTAAACAAAGATAGAGTTACTTTTAGCAAACTACTACTCCTCCCATGAATAATTAGATAGGGTTATTCTTGCATTTGGGTTAAATACTAAGATCCAATTAGAATAACACATTCCTATGTGTAAGGCATTGTCACCTGACCTTTTTTTGGAAGCTAGCACTAGAATATGATGATATAGTATTCTGAATTCTAATACATTTTAAGAAACTATTTCCTGTGCCTGATAAAAGAGACTCAAAATTGCTTCTGAAATGTATCCTGGATTCTAAAAGGGTCAGGATCCTAGAGAGAATGGAGGTATGTTAAAAAGTACCAGAAACTTCAAGCTTTCATTATATTTGCCTAAGCTGTATGTACAAGAAAGTTAAAAGCTAAATAGAAACTGTCAAAAAGCAAATTGGAATTTTTGTAATCTTACACTCTAGTACAGACAAAGTTGATGTTCAAGACAAACCAATGAGTTAGTGAGGGGAACTAACAAAATCCCAGGCTCTTAGTTTCTCATATGGGGTTTCTACTCCATCTGAATTGTAAATAAAACAAGACTAGAAAACTGTAACCCAGTTTTGAGTTATCTCTACCCATTTGGGAGTTATTTCTCTGTGAGTTAATTTTCTACACATCTTAGAAGCAGTGGCACTGACTGCATTTGTTTCAAATTATATTTTCAAGAAGAGTGAACAAGAGATCTTCATATACAAGTGGTTTCTTCTTCACTCATCTTTGGTGACTTATCTCACTTAAGGGATACAATCATTTTATTTCAGTCAAGTTATTTATACTATTTTCAGCTTATCTTTTAATGTCTTTAGGGTTTCTGGTGATATCCACTCTTATTTCTGATATTTATATTTCATTTTACTTTGTTTCTTTGCTGGTCAGTTGGACTAAAGTTTCATCTATTTTAATTAATTTTTCAAACATCAACTTTTGGTTATATTGATTTTATTTACTATTTTTTTGTTTTCAAGTTCTGCTCTGATTTTTTTCCTTCATTCTGCTTACTTTGAATTTAATGTTATCTTTTTTCATTTAGAATCTTAAGAAGGAAGCTTAAAGCTTAGAAGCATTAGAAGCTATCAGCTTACCTATGCCAGCTTCCCACAATTTTAATATATTTTTATTTTTATTATATCTAAAATATAATCTGAGTTCTCTTAAGATTTATTTTAACCATGAGTTATTTAAAGCATGTTATTCTATTTCCAAATGCTTGAAGATTTTTCCAGAAGCCTCTATGTTTCTGATTTGCAATTTAAATCACTGTTGGTCTGAGAGCATGCCTTGTATGATTTCAATTTTTTTGTATTAGCCAATATGTAAACAAGGACCCTAGTAGTGTAGTGGATTACAAGCTGGGTTGCTAACCAAAAGATCAGCAATTTGATTCTATCAGTCTTTGAGTAGGAAAAACATGAGGCGTTCTGTTCCCATAAAGAATTACAGCCTCAGACACCCTGGGTGTGTCATAGGGTTGCTATGAATTGGCACACAAATACGACCATATGGAAAAAGACCTATTTTGGTGAAGGTTCAATATGCACTTGAAAACAATTTGTATTCTACTGCAGTGATGTAGAATATCCTCTTTTTGTCCTATTTAGAACTCCTTTATTAGTGTAAAGGAATCCAGCTGAATTTTTTCCCCTCTGTTTTTCCTTTTTCTTTTGGGGTGGTGGTGAAGAGATGTACACAAAAACACTCAGGGATGTATAATAATATAAACAACCTAAGGGCACATTCTATAAGCTTCCAGCACTCAGCCCCTCTCTTTCCATGAGTCTAGAGTCCTCAGCTGCTCCCACTCTTCATGTCCTCATCTCTGCCTACATCTCTGGTGTCACTTCTTCTCTGGATAGGGTCCCTCATTCCGCTTGTGCTCTTCTCCCTTGATGGTACTATGGTCCTCTGTTTCTGAACTGTAAGATTAACTACTCCCTTGTTTTTCTTACAAATCTTCTACCTTTACAGTTGTGACAGTCACAATTTGTCATGATAACAATTACTAACTATTGAGTCATAAGAATCTTATCCTCATCTCTTTTCACCAGACCCATCTAGACAAGATGAAAACTAATAAGTGGAGACTCTATCTTCCCCCACACACTCTTAAACTAAAC
>NW_006408709.1:1074859-1081802 GCF_000296735.1 Chrysochloris asiatica | reverse complement strand
GCTGCTTTTCCCCCTATTCCACTCATCTGTAGACCAATGTAGTCTCTAGCAAGTTTACATGGCTTCTCATGTGTTCCCCTTGAGTTTCAGACTTGGAGGGGAATTTGTCCTGAAGGGACTTGATAGCTTGCCTTGATGGCTTCCTGGCAAACAACTTGTTTATTCTTGTAGTAGCCAATCATACTGCTATTTTTATTTTGTTTTTTTCCTGCTGATATTTCTTTGAATATGTATTTTCTGTTGCTCTAGCTGTTCCAGGATGGATTGCTTGTCCTTTCTAGTAGTAATATCTCACCTCAGAAAGTTCTGGATGGGTGCTTTATGTATCTGATATATCCATTTGGTTACTTTTCTTATAAATATATGTTATTTCCTTACAGATGATTTTTTTTTAACTTGTTTTACCTCCAACTCTAACTTTAACTGTGGATTTATTTCAGTTCTATCAGTATTATTTCAAATATTTTGGAATGCTAAAGTTAGGCTCATATACATTTAAAAATACTGTTTTTTGATTGAACATTTCCCTTTAACATTATGAATATTATTCTTAGTAATATTTCTTATTTTAAGCTCCACTTATCTAATTTTAATAAAACTATATTATCATTCTTTTGATTAGTGTTTGCATGCTTGATTCTCTTCATATTTTCACTTTTTATTTGTTCATATTAACATTTATTTGTTTTCTTTATTTCAAGTAGGTTTGTAGACAGCATATATTTTGGTTTTGTTTTATAATAAACCTGACACTCTCTAAATTTTTTGGATATGTTTAGAACTTTCAGATTTAATATAATCATTGATGTTCTCTCCATAGAAGTTCAAGTCTTTGCTCCACAGGAAAGATTGGTATAATGATCTATACAAGGCTTTATGACTTTTCCTCAGAAGCTGCTCTTCCCTTTCCCCATGCCACATAAGTCAGAGGCTTTCTCGGGTAACCCACTCTGTCTCTAATCTTTGTTGTAAATGCCCAATTATATTTCTGGATAAGAGCATGCATGTGTGTGAAATATGTCTTTGTGTCTCAAGTTTCTAACAAATCTATGCTCTCATGCTAGTCCAAAGTCATTCTGTAGCATCTTTTTTTTTTAAAAAAAAAAAAGTTAATTCAATTCTTTTGAATAGTTTGTATAAGGTCTTGCATCTAAGCAAGGAAAACACTTGCTCATATTGTATTTCCCTTTTCAGGAGTTTGGTTTAGTTGGTTGCTTCACACCTCAGTTCTCTGATGAATTAAAGAAAAATTGTGACTATCTGTATCCATTGTTATAAAGGTAGAAATGATGTTCTTTCCAGCATTTTATAACCAAACAGAAACTGGAAGAGCCTTTTCTTCTTTTTAAACACTAAAGCATACAATTCCTTTGTATGCTGGAAAATAAAATTAGCTACTCATATTCAACCTCTTTTATATAGCAATTGCTTTCTTGAATTTTATAGGCAATGGTGGTGGTGTCTGTGTGCCGTGGAGTCGTTTCCAACTCATAGCAACTCTGTACAGGGCTTCCGAGGCTGTAAATCTTTACGGGAGCAGAAAGTCTCAACTTTCTCCCGTAGAACAGCTGGCAGTTTCGAACTGCTGACCTTGCAGCTCGCAGCCCAATTTGTAACCACTACACTACCAGAGCTCCTTACAGGCAATAATAAGAGTCAGTCTAATAATGACAGGATTATTTGTGGGAAGCAACCTAATATATTTTGTTGTTTTTATTGCTAAGTGCCTTCAAGTCAATTCTGACTCATAGCAACCCTGTGTAGAGTTTCTGAGGAATAGCTGGTGGATTTGAACAGCCAAACTTGTGGTTCAAAGTCAGTTATTAATCATACAGTGCCACACTACGTTAAGCTCTTATGTGTAGATTTACTATGTGAAAATGCTTTGGTCTATTGATATGTATGGCTTCTCTTAAGTCATATACAAACAGATGGCATGCAAATATTTGTCCTTTCATTATAACCTAGTGGAATGACAGACAACTTAATGAAATTGTGTTCTTTTTATTCTGATGCTAATTGTACCACTATATAAAGAGGTTTTACAATTAGGCTTTATAGGATCCTAATTTGGGATGGTATTTAGTTGGATGAAAACTATCTCTCAATGAATTTCATCACACTAACTAAAAGTGCTGAATTAAATTAGCAAGTACACTTACGTTAATAGCAGTTTATGTCCTAAATGGGAGATAACTGGCTTATAATGGCCTAAGTAATAGCTGGCATTTCCAATGAATAGGCCATTGGTCTTGCAAAATTTTAACATGCAATCTCCTTAGTCATTTCTATCACTAAAGAACATGCTTTTCAGCTACCAATTCTTCTGTGTTTCCAACTTTTGCATATCAATCACTAATAATTTTCTTTACATCTTGATTGTATGTTTAATAAATTTTAGAGTTGGTAAAAATCTCCAATATCTTCATCTTTGGTATTAGTGGATATTATCCTATGACTAACACTACTGTTAGGAGTACTGTGGTGGCACTGTGGGTTAATGCACTGGACTGCAAAGTCAGTTTGAACCACAAGGTCAGCAGTTCAAGCTCACCAGCCACTCCTCAGATAGCCTATAAAGGGCCACTGTGGGTCAGAACCGTTTCGACAGCACTTAACAAACAACAACACTGTACAGGATAGATCATAAATTGTTCCTGTTGATAGTAAATGTGAAGCCATTCCTTTGCAGTTTGCCATTCTAAGCACAGTCAATATTAAAAACAATTTTCCAATTTGAAATGGCCAATGCTAGTTAGTCCATTTTATCTCACGAATGCCTAGGATAGCTGTCTTCAATCATTTCATCCCATTTTTTATAACTTCCAATTTTCCTAGATTCATACTTACTTCACACATTTTGTATTCCAATTTTTATGGTTATTTTAGATGTTCGTTTTCATTTTGAGTCAAGCCACTTCATTAAGTGAATGTCTTCAAAACTATACCCCATCCACATTATTAAGATCAACACATTTTCCACCATACTTATTCAATACCTATACTGAGCAAAGTATCCAAGAAGCTGGATTCTATGAAGAAAAGTATGCCTTCAGGATTAGAAGAAAACTCATTAACAACCTGAGATGTGCAAGTGATACAGCCTCACATGTTGAAAGTGAAGAGGACTTTAAATACTTAAAATGAAGATCAAAGACCACAACCTTCAGTACTGATTGGACCCCAATATAAAGAAAACAAAAATTATTACAACGGGACAAATAAATAGCATCATGATGAATGGAGCAAAGTCTTCATTTTGTTAGATCCACAATCAACACTCATGGAAGCAGTAGTTAAGAAATCAAAAGATGTATTACACTAGGCAACTCTTCTGCACAAGAACTCTTTAAAGTGTTCAAGAGCAATGATACCAGTTTGAAGATTAAGGTGCACATGAATGAAGGCATAGTATTTTCCATTTCCTAATATGCACATGAAAGTTGGGCAATGAATAAGGAAGACCATAAAATAATTGATGCATTTGAGTTATGGTGCTGGAGAGGAATATTAAAAGTATCATGGACTTCCAGAAGAACAAACAAATCTGTGTCTAAAGAGTGCTTTTTAGAAGCCAGATGATAAGACTTCTTTTTCATACTTCAGATTATCAGGAAAGACCAGTCCTTGGAAAAGGACTTCAAGTTTGATAAATCTGTAAAATAATTCTTTAAAGCATTAAAAAACAAATATATCACTTTGAAGAATAAGATTCACCAGACCCAAGTGATGGTATTTTTGCTAGTCTGATATGTAGGGGAAAGTTGGCTAATGGAGCAAGGAAGATTGAAGAAAAATTGATACCTTTGAATTATGGTGTTGTTCAAGATTATTGTCTAGACCATGGACTGCCAGAAAAATAACAAATCTGTTTTAGAAGAAGTATATACAGAATGCTTCCTAGAAACAAGGATGGCAAGGTTTTGTCTTATGTACATTGGACATGTTATCAAGATTGACTGTTCCCGGAGAAAAACTTTTTGCTTGGTAAATTTGAGGGCTCTGCTATTGTAGTGGTTACAAGTCAAGCTGATAACCTCAAGGTCAGTAGATCAAAATTACCAGCTGTTCCATAGGAGAAAGATGAAGCTTTCTGCTCCCGTAAAGATTGACAGCCTCAGAAACCCTGTACAGGGTCGCTATGCATCGTAACCGACTCCACGGCACACAACCACCACCACCAAAGTAGAGGGTCAGTGAAAAAGAGGAAGACATATTGATACTGTGGCTGCAGTAGTGAACTCAAATATGGTAATGATTGTGAGGATGGTGCTGGAACAAGCAGTGTTTTGTTGTGTTGCACACAGGGTCACTATAGTTGGAACTGACTCAATTGTACCCAAGAACAACAACACACAACAACTCGTGGGGTAGAGACAGAGATTAGTTATATTTAGTTTGTTTAAATCAGCTTGGAAAAAATATATATACTTCTTGAAAATCTTGGGAAGGAGACAGTTTTGGAGGAAATCTATTAAACACAGGTCAGTTTCCTAATAGATAACATGGTTTATGTATAATTAATCTGATGGTGATAAAAAGGCTTTTAATTAGATTTCTAACACAAAATGGGAAAGGATAGGTTTGGGGTCTGAAACACAGAAGAGTTCAGCCATCTGCTGCCAACTCACTCTTGCCAACATGTGATTTGCAAGTTAAATTATGCCAGCTGATGACATATGGCACTTCTTTCTTCTTTAAATATCTTACTCAAAATGAGTTTGCTGCTCTGCCATTTGTTTAAATACTAAATGCTTTCAAAAGCTGAGTCTGGACTTTCAGAAGTTACAGCAATTGCCATAATTTTCCTTAGCAAACAAATCTAAGTAAAGGAACAGAGATTTAAATTACTGGTTCATGTGTTATTGTCCTGTTAAATGTATGAGTTAGGAAAACTGTATCCCTAAGGTTCTCACATTTGGAATTTGGAAACTAAATTTTTTATTCACAATTTTAAGGTAAGAAAATAAAAATGTCAAGTGTGCTCCCTAGATTTGATCCATATCAAAGAACAAGGGAAAGATGTCTTTTTTAAAAAGTTGAATTTAGTTGCTTCATTCTCATATGCAACTAGGACACAGTTAACAAAATAATATATAATGTGTATTAGTTGAGTAAAAATACTGTAGTTTAAAAATCAATATTTTAACAATCCGTATGACAGTATTGCTATGTTATGGTGGAGTATCAGTTCTACAGCTTTAGATTTGCTTCTAACATCTCAACAATATGTAATATACCTACATAGCTCTAAAGGATATGCCAAAACTTGAATATAACTTCAGTATATTTCTTTATACCACCAATATCAATAAAGCACAGAAAAATGTGTACTTATTCAAGAAAGGTTGAATGTTGTGTTACAGGGCAATAAGGGCATGGAGTGACAGGTAAAATGTGAGCACCTAATGGTTCTCAATGCTTACAAATGTAGGCCAAATGTTCCCAGGCTTTATTAGCCTTTTAATACAGATATTGTTCACATTAATAGTAAAAGTCATATTTCTTCCTGTGTTTCCTTTCAGGTCTTGTAGCTTTCCTTCAAATCCTCTCCAACAATTCTAAAAGTTCCTGGAGAATGTCTGTCATGCTGAAGAAACTGTGTTCTTATTGCAGAAGCCATGTGACATTCATTACCTATCACTTTCCTACCCGTTTAGTCACTCTCTGCCTAAGAAGTTTCTTAAATGTGCTCCCAGTGTTGCTGCTGCTGTTGCTGTTGATGTTTTGAGAACACTGTCACATAAATCATATGGTTCCTGTAGTTGCCTGACAAGGCCATCAGGTACCAAGGTTTCTATGTAATGAAGAGATGACCTATTCATTAATTCTGCATGATACTTTGTCATCTGAGTCTGGAGGAGTCAGTTCACAAAGACTTTCAACTTCTGCTTTAACCACTATTTGATGGCTGGCTCGCCTGTATTCAAACAATTCTAGAATTTGAGTCTACAATAGGACTTGACTCAGGCTGGACCATCGGAATGCCCCATCTTCCAGCATGCAATGATTTACCTATTTATGGACAATTAGAATCCTTCCCAGGGTTTGACATAACTGCTGAAAAGGGAATTATTTCATCCTTTCTATGAAATAATGATCTTTGGAGACTAGCTAGTTGGAGTTTATAACACTCATCTAAGAACTTTCCAAACTTGTAACAAAGTAAAGCCTAGATCTAAAATTGTCTGTCTAATAATATGTAACTATCTAAATGTAAATTCATTAAAATTTAATTTTGAAATTTAATTTCTCAGTTAACATGAGCTATACTTCAATTGAAGCTTTTTATTTAGACAGTTTAAATATATAATATTTTTATTATTGTTGTTGTTAGTTGTTGTTAAGTGCCGTCGAGTCAGTACCGACTCATAGCGACCTTTTGCATAGCAGAATGAAACACTGCCCGATCCTGGGACAACCTCACTATTGTTGCCATGCTTGAGTGCATAGATGCTGCCACTTGGCCAATCCATCTTGTTGGGGTCTTCCTCTTTTTTTCTGACCCTCCACCTTACCAAACATGATCTCCTTCTCCAGCGACTGGTCCCTCCTGACAATATGTCCAAAGTATGAAAGATGAAGTTTGTCCATCTTGGCCTTTAAGGAGCACTCTGGCTGCACTTGTTCCAAAATGGATCTATTGGTTCTTTTGGCAATCCATGGCACTTTCAGTATTCTCCTCCAACACCATAACTCAAATGCATCAATTCTTCAACCGTCTTACTTATGCACTGTCCAGTTTTCACATGCATATGAGGTTATTGAAAACACCGTGGCTTGGGTCACCTTAGTCCTCAAGCTGACATCTTTGCTCTTCAACACTTTCAAAAGGTCTTGTGCAGCAGATTTGCCTAATGCAATCCATTGTGTGAGCTCTTGACTGCTCCTTCTGTGAGTGTTGACAGTTGATCCAAGAAGAATGAAGTCCTTGACAACTTCA
>NW_006408709.1:1064388-1074380 GCF_000296735.1 Chrysochloris asiatica | reverse complement strand
ATCTTTCTGATATTCTCTGCTTTCAGCCAAGATCCACCGCACATCAGCAATGATATCCCTTATTCCACGGCCTCTTCTGAATCTGGCTTAAACCTCTGGAAGTTCTCTGTCAATGTATGATTGTAGTCATTTTTGTATTATTACCTTTAGTAAAACTTTACTCTCATGAGATATCAAAGAGATTGTCCGATGATTTCTGCATTCCATTGGGTCACCTCTCTTTGAAATGGGCACAAATATGGCTCTCTTCCAGTCAGTCGGCCAGATACTTTCTTTCCAGATTTCTTGGCAGAGATGAGTGAATGCCTCCTGTGCTGCCTAACGTTCTTGAAAGATCTCAGTTTTCATTCCATCACTTCCTGGTGCCTTGTTCCTTGCCAATTATTTCAATGCACCTTCGACTTCCTCTCTAAGTATCATTTACTCTTGTTCATATGCTACCTCTTGAAATGGTTGACCATTAACCATTTCTTTTTGGTACAGTGGCTCTGTATATTTCTTCCATCTTCTCTTGATACTTTCTGCATCATTCAGTAATTTGCCCAGAGAGTATTTTATTTGACAACATTAACTAGATGGAGAAATAAATTTCTAATTTCATTCTTTGAATTCCTGGATCCAACTTTACTTAAAGCTGAATTCACTTTAAACTCCATTTTGGTTTAAGTGTGCTTACATTGTGCTGTAGCATCTGAATATTTTCTGAGTGGAAACTAGCCAGGCCTAGTCCCCAGGACCAGGATCATAAAACAGACTAAAGATTCTCTGTATTTTCCCCATTTCTTCACATAAACATTTCTAAAAAAGGCTTAACTTCTCCTCAGAAAATACATACATGCACACACACCAAAAAAAAAGAAAAGAGAATTGGGAAAAGATGTTTGTTGCTGTTGTCACAAAGCAGTAGCTGCCTAGATTTTTCCAAGATACTCTGATGTAGATACCATTATCCCCATCTCATAGCTGAGAGAATCAAAGCTGAGAGAGCTTAACTCCCTTGTATAGGTCACCTAGTAATGAATTTAAAAGTAGGTTTTTTAAAAGACTAGATTTCTCTAATTTTTTTTTCATTTTGACAATGCCACCCTTTAGATCTTCCTAATTTAATATGTAAATTTCTGTAACTGGTTTTCACATACATGCTGTTGCCTTTAAATGAGCTCAAATGGGGAAAAAAATTAAAAATTGCTATATACCAGAAACTTGAGATTAACAGGCAGCAGGTATATAAACTGAAAATGTGTGACTCATATTCATTGTCATCTCAGCAAATGGCTTGGTCCCAAAGTTGCTGAAGGGGGAAATTTGATTATCTTTGCTTCCCCCAGAAGACTGATAAATCGAATTCCGACTGCTATTGTTCCAGATACAGCCTGAATCTTCCATAGGATTTTAATCAGAAGCAGCATTATGTAGCATATGGGAGCTATTTGGCTGAAAAGAGACTCCAACTGTCACTGGTACATCCGCCCAACATGAAGGGAAAAAATAATGCAGAATAATGGGACTTTCTTATCTGTGGAGCAGCTTCCCTCTGAGAAACTCTGTGGTTTACTGTACCACATCTTTTCAACCTCCTGTTAGGTAGGTAGATCAGGGAACTACTTAACTCTATCCTGGATGCCTACTAGCTGAGTCTACTCAAATTTTAATCTCTTTTATAGTGCTTTCTCTATCCCCACCTATAGTTTTTCTCCCCTCACTTTTCAATTTCTTTTGTTCTGTAAAGTAGAACGATTTTCACCCACTCTCCCCATTTATACTGTCCATCCTTTACTCTTCTTTCTTTCTACTGATTGTTTTCCTTTCCCACCTTTATTTGTAAAAGTCTAGATTGAAAACACAGGTTCATACAGGGCTCAAGCTTACAGCTTAATTGTATCATACTAGTTACCACCCACTGATAAGTTTTTCGTAGTGTTGTGGCTTACATGTTGCTATGATTCTAGAAGCTTTGTCACTAGTAGTTTAAGTATTAGCATCATCAGCCATTGTGGACTGGTTTCAGAAGACTTTCCAGAGTGATACAGTCTAGGAAGAAAGGCTTGGTAATCTACTTATGAAAATGAGTTAATGAAAACCATGTTGATCACAACAGAATGCTGTCTGATACATTGCTGGAAGATGAACTCCTGTGGGAAGATGAGCTCTGTTTAAAGTCACTACACATAGCCACAACTGTAAACTCAAACATAGCAATAATCATGACAGATGTTGTCTTCTGTTATACATATGATCTTCTGGTGTGGTATTGCAGGATAAACACTAGACTACAAACTACTAGGTAGGTTGTTGAAACCCACAAGCTGCTCCTCTGAAATTATGTAGCGGGCCGCTATGAATCAGAATTGACTCAACAGAATTTAACAACATACATATGGTCACCATAAATTGGAACGGACTTAGTAGCAACTAACAACAACATAGCATACTACAGTGATGATCAAATGTTCTTGTTGCTGTTGTTAGGTGCCATCAAGTCGATATCAACTCATAGTGACATACTGCACAACAGAAAAAACACTCCCGGGTGCTGTGCCAACCACACAATCGTTGCTATGCTTGAGTCCATTGTGTCCAGTTGTCCATTGAGTCCACTGTGCCAGTCCATCTCTTTGCGGGACTTCCTTTTTTTTTTTTTTTTTTGCTGACCCTCCACTTTACCAACCATGATGTTCTTCTCTAGGGACTTGTCTCTCCTGAGAGTTATGTACAAAGTATGAGAGATGAAGTCTGGCCATCCTGACTACTGGACGAATGTAGTTGTAGCTTTATTAATTCTCTTAGTCATTGAAACTTTAGTGAATGTATTCGTTTTCAAAGGATCCCTTGTGGCGCAGTGGGTTGTGTTGTTGTTAAGTGCCATCAAGTTGAGTTCTGACCCATAGCGACCCTGTAGCGGGATTCCGAGGAGTAGCTAGTGAGCTTGAACTGCTCACCTTGCAGTTCAAACAGCTTTATAGTCTGGCACATTAACCCACAGCATTAGGCACTGTTTAAACCCAACAGCTGCAGGAGGAAAATGAGTCTGTCTGTGGTCCCATAAAATTTACAGTCTTGGGAATTCCAAGGAGCAGTTCTACTCTGTCTTAGAAAGTTGCTGTAATTCAGAATTGACTCAAAAGCAGTGGGTTTGCTTTTTGTTTTATTTGGTTCAAAGTGGTGATTTCTTTCAAACATGAAAAACATAAAAAAAAAAAAAAAAAAAAAGCTACCTACAATAAAATATGATGTGTCATTATCTCATTAAGCCCTTTAAGTTGCAGCGGGGAAAAAACAGAAACTCATCAATGTGGTTCTTAAGGGGCTGCTCCCTAGAACTTTCAGGCCTTGTCACAGAGACACCAGGCTTCGTTTTAATTTCATCCTTCTACTGACCTCGGATACCCTGCACAGGGTCGATATGAGTTGGAACAAACTCCACGACAAACCACCACCACCACCACCACCACCACCACCAGCACTGACCCTTCTTAACATGCCTGGATACTTGCTCCAACCTCCAATACTTTCTCTATCCCCACCTATAGTCTTTCTCTCCTCACTTTTCAATTTATTTTGTTCTGTAAAGTAGAATGATTTTCACCCACTCTCCCCATTTATACTGTCCATTCTTTACTCCTCTTTCTCTCTACTGATCGTTTTCCTTTCCCACCTTTATTTGTAAAAGTCTAGAATGAAAACAAAGGTTCATACAGGGTTCAAGCTTACAGCTTAATTTTATCATACTAGTTACCACCCACTGATAAGTTTACCACACCCCCCCCCACACGCACACACAGAGTCAGAAAGTGTGTAACAATCTTATACACAACTATAATGATGATAACCAGGTTCATCTGCAAACTAATTAATTAGTGTTTGATTTTAAATACTCTAGGAATAAACTCTAAAGTTCTTATTTTTGTGTGCCGTGGAGTCAGTTCTGACTCATACCGACCCTGCGAAGCTGTAAATCTTTACAGGAGCAGAAAGCCTCATCTTTCTCCCACAGAAGAGCTGGCAGTTTTGAACTGCTGACTATAAGATAAGTAGCCCTATTCGTAATCACTATGTTACCAAAGTTCTTGGCACACAGTATTTTTCAATTCCAGAAAATGTAAAGGATGAACAACTGATGCTATCTGAAAGCAGAAATGGATTTTGAAATAAAGTGTTAAGATCCTCTTGAAGTCCCTGTATATAGTTAAAAGTTTAGAGCAAAATGTGGTGCACTAGTAAATGATTTACCAATTTTAAGCCTTTGGATAAGAAATAGACAATGTAAGAGGACAGAATTGAAAAAAGTAATAGAAATGACCAAGAGTTCCACAAAAATTCACTGCTGGTCCCAGGTAAGAAGAAGTAATTTCTGCTGAATTCCTGGACCTCATTATCTAAATTCAAAATCCAGTTGCTGGAAGTGATTGGAGATATTTTCGTTGCCATGGTTAATTATGCTTTAAACTCTGTTGCTTTTGTAATTTCCTTTATATATTCACTATCTGCACCAGTTCAAGCACTAAATGTCAGAAATCTGAAGTATTAGGCTTTAACTTGGGTGTGGGTGTATGTGTATGTGTGTGTGCTGGGTGTGGGGGTGGACAAAATAACAATAATAATAATAATAAAATTGAGTGCGGAACTCTACCCAGAGAAACAATGATTCCAGAGATGGAGGCAGAGAGGATGACATGGAGCGATGGAATGGCTGGGGACTCTAGACCTAGAGAGGGAGAGAGTCTATGTGTTGACAATAGAGGGGCAGGCTTGCGGGGTATATACCCTTTGGTTGTTTGTCGTCGATATATGGAGGGGATTGTAACCATGGCAATGAAACGATATACATAGGAAGAAGGGAAAGCTAATGTTTTCCCATATAAACTATCACATAATTCATAATAAAATATTTTTTTAAATAACCAAACTAATTTTCTTTACATAAAACTCCACACATTTTGTTTTTAAGTGTTGTTGACTTGGTTTCAGCTCATAGTGATCCGATATAGGGTTTCTAAGGAGCAAATGGCGTGTTTGAACCACTGATCTTATGGTTATCAGTCTAATGCTTATCCTGCAGTGTCACACCAGGACTCTACTGTACAAATTTTAAAAATTAAAATAAATATTTATGTATGTATCTGTATAGGTCTACATTTATGCATTGCTTTTATTGGCATTACTGTGTTAATTTATGGAAATTAATAAAACCATGGATTTGGGGGAAAGAAAATTATGTGGTGTATTGTAAAAGGGTAAAAGAATCTTCTTCCATAAGAATCAATAATGAAAACAAAGAAAAATATTCCAATAGTATTAAACTCTAAGAAGAATCAGTCAGTTAACTGAAAAATATTGGGTGTCTCAGATAAAACCAGAAAATGATGCTTCATTCATTTGGGATCCTGAGATTTTATTTTGAGAGCAAATTCTAGGTAATAAATTGACATAAGGTTAGCTTGTAATATAATCTGTTGGACTACTTGTTTATTAAAGAGATAGTCATATTTTCTTTCTTCTTTGTATAAATTTAGTATATGGGTTATAATAGATGCTAACTATTTCTTGAATTCATAGATAGATGAAAATATGAACAAATTATTCTTTATCTCAAATATTCCAAAACATGATTAAAACTCACTCTCATAGAATTATAAAAATAAACAATTGTAATGTGTGAACACAAAACAACAAAAACTATTGGATTTGAAGGTCATAACCTGGGTACTAATGAAAACTGTGTACAAAAAGTCCAAACTCCATAATTTTAATCTCTCAATAAATTTATTAATCTTTATTTGCGTTGAAAACAGTTATTGCAAAATTGATACATGGTGGTATGGCACTGCAAGACAGTGTGCTGGACTGAAAGGTCAATTTAATCCTTGAAGTAAATGGTTCAACCCCACCAACCATCTCTTGGAAACCCTATACAAGGTAGCTATGGGTCGGAACCGACTCAACGGCACTTGGCAACAACAAAGATTAATGAGTAATTGCTTCATTGTTTCAACAAATACACCAATGTCTCAACTGCAGCACAGTAGATTTTAAAAGAATAATGTAATGCAATTATCACCATTATGTACAACGGAATTTTATTTCTTGCTTACATCATGCTCGGAATGTGGAAGTAAGAAGTGAGGGCAGGGAACGCTGCACCATGAAGTTATTCAGGGACCCTATTCATTTCCATTTAGTCATTCTTCCATCTCCTATGACTTCAAAGTTCTCCACTGGATTCTCTAAATTCAACAGTCAGATGAGGAAAAAGAGCATGAGAACATGATGGACAGGTTTTGGTGCATATCATTTATGCCTGAAGACCACTGGATAGAGCTCAGTATTGGACTTTAAGTCATAAGGGAGTTGAAATTTGATAAATAAATAATAAGCAATGGTGGCTTTTAAGCTACAAAATCACCAGGTTGAAGCTGGGGATTATAGGATTTACATTGTGTGGATCATGACACGCTATGGGCAATATTGTGAAGTATGAGTTTTCCTAAACACTTAATTGTGTTCATGGACCAAGAGTCAGTTGTTGAAACAGAACATGGGGACACTGAATGGTTGAAAATTGAGAAAGTTATGTGACAGGGTTGTATTCTTTCACCATACTTATTTAACCTGTATGCTGAGCAAATAATCCAAGAAACAGGGCAACATGAAGAAACATGGCATCAGGATTGGAGGAAGACTCATTAACAACCTGCAATATGCAGATGATACAACCTTGTTTGCTGAAAGTAAATAGGACTTCAAATATTTACTGATGAAGATCAAAGAGCGCAGCCTTCAGTATGGACTACATCTCAATGTAAAGAAAACAAAAATCCTCACCAATGGACCAATAAACAACATTCTTATCAACAGAGAAAAGATTGAAGTTGTCAAGGACTTCATTCTTCTGGATCAACTATCAACACTCATGGAAGCAGCAGTCAAGAAATCAAATGACGTATTGCATTAGGCAAATACCTGCCGCACAAGACTTTTTTTAAGTGATGAGCAAAAATGTCAGTTTGAGTACTAAAGTATGCCTTAAGCAAGCCATGGCATTTTCAATAACCTCATATGCATGTGAAAGCTGGACAATGATAAGGAAGACTGTAGAAGAATTGTTGATTTTGAGTTATGATGTTGGAGGAGAATATTGAAAGTGTAATGGGCTGCCATTACAATCTGGTAGCATAGTGGTTATGAGTCGGGCTGCCAACCTCAAGGTCAGAAGTTTGAAACTACCAGTGGTTCCGTGAGAGAAAGATGAGGCGTTCTGCTCCCATAAAGATTTACAGCCTCGGAAACCCTGTGCAAGGTCACTATGAGTCAGAACCAACTCCATGGTACTTAACAACAACAATGGGCTGCCAAAAGAACAAACAGATCTGTTTTGGATGAAGTGCAGCCAGAGTGCTTCGTAGAGGCCAAGATGGCCAAACTTCATTTCTCATACTTCGCACATGTTGTCAGGAGGGACCAGTCGCTGGAGAAGGATATCATGTTTGTTAAGGTGGAGGGTCAGAGAAAAAGAGGAAGACCCCCCAGCAAGATGGATTTGCAAAGTCACAGCATCAGTGGGCTCATGTGTGGCAATAATTGTGAGGTTGACCCAGGACTGGACAGTGTTTCTCTCTGTTGTGCATAGGGTCACTATGAGTTGGTACCAACTGGATGACACATAACAACAACAAATAGTAAATGGAAGAAACAAATGAAAGGCAGAAACAGGCATAAGCTATTGTTAAACAGATCTCATAGTAATGTGTGCAGTTGATGATGAGGTCCATCGTAGCAGAATAAACAATGAGAAGAAAATGATAGGTATGCAAGATATATTAACTGTTTTGTAGCTCTGTTGTGATGTGCCGTCGAGTTAGTTCCCACTCATAGCGACTGTGTGTAGGGTTCCCAAGCAGTGGCTCTGGAGCTTGAAACGCCAAGCTTGCAGTTCAGAGATACCTTGCAGTCCAGCACATTAACCCGTAGCACCACATCAGAACTTTGTTACTAGAGATAACCATAATCTTGGGATTTTTTTTTTAATAATTATTTAAAATTTATTTGTTTTGATGGTTTGTTAATCCAGTGGGGATTTAAACAATAAAATGAAGTGAATAGAGTACAATATCTGAGGAAAATCAGAGAAAGAAATAGGGAATTGAAAAAATAAATAAATACAGGAAACTTTTGGGATTATGTATATAACACTGAGGGTTTAAAGTCAATGTATGACAGTAAATGAACTATCAAATGGAATAATGGTATCCAAAATATTCCCCTATGTTTGTCTTGATGCTATCTACCACAGCTGTCAACCATTCAAATGCAAATAAAATGCTAGAAAAAACAAATCCATTTTGCAATTTTTCCGTACTGTACATTATGGAGGAATCTGTGAAGATGCTCCCCTTAATTTCAAATGAGAAAAAATGTACCTGGTGAGACTAACTGGTAACTAATTAATAAACTGGTTCATCTAATACAAAATAGTTTTAATTTCATTCTTGGCATACTTATAGCAATTAACCAATTCTCAGTAAACTTAAAATAGACAATGTAAACTTAAAATAGACAAGGTCTATTACTAGGACAAGGAAGAATGTCATTAGTTGTGGAAAAGCAAATATCTACTTTCTAAAGCATCCTTGCAGCCTTTCTACAGTTAATGAGCAATATGTACACAACAGTAGAACTGATCAAACAGAGATCCTTTTAGTGGAAATAACAATCAAAGAGTGAGGAACTGAATGTGAACACAAGAATTTCAATCTCATCATACATGGCATCTCTTCCTCTGAGTCACACCTGGGATTTCAGAAAATGCATGTTCTTTCTGTACTGTGTCATAAAGGTAAGAGAAAAATATATAAATACTTCCTTTCTCACAAGCATTTATTTTTATAGGTAGAAACAAATCACCTGTGTCCCTCAGTTGTTCAATAGAAAATTTATAGAAGTATTTTTAGGCATCTAGGTTGTCTCTAGGCAACAGAAATATTTTAAATAAAATTTTCATTAATTTCTCAACAATTACACAATAATCAATACATTGATCATTCACATATGAGTGAATACCTTTCTTAATACTTATTTGTAAAGGTGACTTTGAAATATTTAAACCCAAAAGGTTAATATGCTCCCAAAGTATCAGTGTACAAAATAGAGCAGAGAATTCTCTAACAGAAATGTGCCATGCCTAGTAAATAACAGAATACTACGGAATACTGCAGTTACTATTAATGAGGCACTCTTCACGTAATATTTGTCACAAACAGATGAGACAGGTACTGCTATTAGTCTCAATTTACAGGTAAGTCATTGAAGCATAGTAGGTGAAGTAATTTTCTGAAGATTACACAGTTCGGAAGTGGCAAAGTAAATGTAGGGACTTGCCTGACTCTAGAGGCCACCACTTAGCCTCTTGATTTTACTCTTGGAACAAAAGCAGAGGATATTCTACTTACAGAGTATATGGTTAGGGTTTGTGGGCTGAGCAGTACGGTATGCGTAGGAAAAAGAATACAAGAGTTGAGACAGAAGTAATAACCAAAGTTAAGGTAATAAATTTGGATTGTAGAAATTATAAAACTCCATATGGCATGGAGATATACGACCACAAGGTTTGTTTGAACCAAAATGTCAGTGTTTCAAACTCACCAGCTGTTCTTCGGAAACCCTAAACAGGGTAGCTATGAGTCAGAATTGACTTGACAGCACTTAATAGCAACATAAAACTTTTGTTAATGATTTCAATAAAGATGGCATGATGGTTAAGGCTGAATGTCAACTTGACTGGGGCATGAATTCAGTGGTTTGGCAGTTAGTTATGTAATGATGTAGTCGCTCCCTATGATAATATCTGATATAATGTGATTTTCTCCATGATAAGATCTGCTAAAGCAGCCAATTCACTGAAAGTTTCCTGATGGATGTGACCTGAATCCAATATATACAAAGAAACTTCCAACAGTTCATGGAAAAAAAATGGAAAGACAATGAAAATTTTCCAT
>NW_006408709.1:1060244-1061553 GCF_000296735.1 Chrysochloris asiatica | reverse complement strand
TTTTTTTTTTTAGCTACTACATCTATTTTTTTTCCTCTTCTTTCTTCTTCTTGTCGAGTTCTGATCTTCTAACAATTGAAGCCAGGTCAAGTGGGTACTATCTGCAAGTGTGGGTGTTCTTCTGCATCTCCCCTCACATCATATCAGCTGGACGCTTCACTTTCTGCTCTTGTCCTATGTGGCCATGTCACTGTTTCTGGGCCCAGGAGTCCCCAGGTTTTGCCATACTGCTGGCCAACCAGGTCTCCACCTGGGTTCACAGGAGTCTATTGAATGTGGTTAGACTTAACTCCCCACTTCACTGCTGTTTTTTCCCTCTCTTTCCCTCGTCAGTGACCAACGTAGTCACCAGCCAGACTACATGCCCGTTCCTGTATTGTCCTTGAGTCTCAGTCTTGGAAGGGGGTTTGCTCTGAGGGGACCCAACCACTTGCCTTATTGGATCTCAGACTAACAGCTTTCTTATTCTTTTAATCAATCAGACTGCCATTTATTTATTTATTTATTTTTCCTCCCCATGCAATATACCTAGTTGCTTTGTCAAAAATCAGTTGTCTGTATATGGATGGGTTAATTTCTGGATTCTCAGTTCTGTTCCATTGCTCAATCTATCTCCCATTGTACCAGTACCAGGCTATTTTGACCACTGCAGCCATGTAATAAATTTTAAAATCAGGGAGTGAGAGGCTTCCCACCTTGATCTTCTTCTTGAGCAGTGCTTATCCTGGGTCTCCTTCCTTTCCATATGAAGTTTGTAATAGTTTTTTCTATCTTTTTGAAGACTGTCGTTGGAATCTGGATTGGGATTGCATTATATGTGTAAATTGCTCTGGGCAGTATTGACATTTTCACGATGCTGAGTCTTTCTATCCAGGAACAAGGTATATTCTTCCACTTTTTTGTTGCTTTTGGTTTCTTGTAGTAGTGTCTTGTAGTTTTCTTTGTAAAGCTCCTTTGTTTTTCTGGTTACATTTATTCCTAGATGTTTCATCCTTTTGGCGGCTATTGTAAATGGTATTGCTTTTCTAATGTCCTTTTCAGCGCTGTAATTTTTACTATAAAGGAATCAAACTGATTTTTGTATGTTGATCTTATACCTTGCCAATTTGTTGAATCTTCCAATGATGTTTAGTAGCTTTTTTACTGAGTCTTTGGGGTTTTCTACGTATAGGATCATATCATCTGCAAATAGAGAGAGGTTTATTTCCTCTTTGCCAGTTTGGATGCCTTTAATTTCCGTATCTTGCCTTATAGTTCTGGCTAAGACTTCCAAAACAATATTGAATAGGAGTGGTGACAAAGGGCATCC
>NW_006408709.1:1057756-1059039 GCF_000296735.1 Chrysochloris asiatica | reverse complement strand
TGTTGATTTCTAGTTTTATAGCATTGTGGTCTGAAAAGATACTTTGTAGTATTTTGATGTTTGTAAATTTATGGAGGCTTGCTTTGTGACCTAACACATGGTCAATTCTGGAGAATGTTCCATGTGCACTGGTGAAGAATGTATATTGTGCTGTTGTTGGGTTGAATGCTCTGTACACATCTATGAGTTCAAATTGCTTGATTGTGCTGTTTAGTTCCTCTGTAACTTTGTCAAGTTTCTTTCTGGTTGTTCTGTCCCTTTTCGAAAGTGTCATATTAAACTCTCCCACTATAATTGTAGATTTCTCTATTGCTTTCTTCAATTCTAGTAGTGTTTGCTTCATATATCTTGGTGTTCTTTCATTGGGAACGTAGATATTTATTGTAGTTATGTCGTCTTGCTCAATTGACCCTTTGATCGTTAGATAGTGTCATTCTTTATCTCTTATACTGGTTTTTGTCTTAAACTTTACTTTATCAGAGATTAGTATTGCCACTCCTGCTTGTTTATTATTGTAGTTAGCTTGGTATATTTTTTTCCATCCTTTAACTTTTAGTCTATTTTTGTCTTTGTGTGTAAGTTGTGTCTCTTGCAGGCAGCATATTGAAGGGTCTTATTTTCTTTCCATTCTACCTCTCTCTGTCTCTTCACTGGTGTATGTAATCCATTAAAGTTCAATATAATTATTGATAGGTATAAATTAATTATTGCCATTATGTTAATTTTTTGCAGTGCTCTTCGGTCCTTTGTTCTTCATGCCTTCTAAGTTTGTGTTTTTTGTGCTTTTTTTTTTTTTTTTTTCAGTTTCTTCTTAGATTTTATGTTTCCTTGTTCTGCTTGGATAGTCATTTTCATGGTAAGTTTTGAAGTATTAACTTTCATTGGGGTTACCCTATAGTCTATTAACTTTTCCCTCCATTTAAGACAGTCTGTTGTATCCTGTAATCTACCTGACCTCCTCACCACCTGGCTCTCTGTTCCTATATTTTCCCCTTCTTTCACATTGTTATTATTTTGATCTTTATTTGACCTCCCAGGTCTTTTGAATTCTTTGTAATTTTGTTCTGTTCTGGACTCCGCTATCCATCGTCTGAGTTTCAGGTGGTGTTGCTACACCTGTCAATCTCTGGTTGTTGTCTGTTCTTCTTGGTTTTCAGTCCAAAGAACTCCCTTCAGGATGTTTTCAAGTTCTGGATTGGCTTTGTTAACATATCTTAGCTTCTATTTATCCTGGAATGTTTTGATTGCACCATCTTATGTGATTGACAATTTTGCTAGATAGA
>NW_006408709.1:1056879-1057441 GCF_000296735.1 Chrysochloris asiatica | reverse complement strand
TGTTAATGAGTCTTCCTTCAATCCTGATGCCACATTTTTCTTCATAAAACCCAGCTTCTCAGATTATTTGCTCAGCATACAGGTTGAATAAGTATGGGTTTTCTAGAGAAGCAAAATCAATTAATCAATTGTATATAGCTACATATACATGAAGAGACTCTTACTCTCAAGGAAATGGCTGACAGTTGTATAGTCCCAGTTCCCCAGTGGAAGAGAGAAAGCCTTTCCTGCATGTTCATTATATTGGGAACACACCATACTTCCAAGGAAGAAGCCTTTAAATGAATTGACTGTTCATAACCACTCATCACAGGGTTAACTGTGGGGAATCAGGACATCTAAATTCTAAAGCTCTGGAAATCCTGACCTAGTCAAGTTGACACAGAACCCTAACCATTACAATAGTAACATGTCTTTGTTAATATTGCTACTAGTTGTCACAATAACTCACACACAATTTTAACTTTAATCAAGCAACTAATTTTTATCTCAGAGAACTAGAGGATAGGTAATTGAGAATTGTCTTTCATATACAAGTATTTAGCTTACTAGAAATGTCATA
>NW_006408709.1:1021949-1051638 GCF_000296735.1 Chrysochloris asiatica | reverse complement strand
TTCCCCTTTCAGTGGATTTCTGATATTTTATTATTAATCATCTGGACCACTTTTTGCAGGTTTTGAATTATTTCCAATGCTGTATTGATCTTGTCTGATTGCTCCTGTAGTACTTTCCTGATTTCTTCCTTATTTTACTCCACCCCTTTTCAGAGCATTTTAATTTGTTTTGATATCATTCTTCTGAATTCCTTCTAAGGAAAATCCAAAGCTTGCTCTTCCTCTTCTTGAAAGCCTTTGTCTGTCTCCAGCTCGTTTGTCTCAGTTACCCTTTTGTTTTTGGACATGTTTTGAGTTCTTTCTTTTTGTATTTGTTTGCCATTTTCAGTAGTCAGGTGGGTTTTTTAATGGTTAAATGGATGTTTGTTGCTGTTTTGTTAAGCTTACTGAGTGTCTCCTGGTAGATATGATCAGGAGATTGGCTTTCCTTTTGAAGTGTAATGCCTAGCAGCTGTTATTGGCTCTTTTCTCAATGGAGGAATATTATGGGGTATGCTTGTAGCATGGCTATATGGTCACGATTTCTCTTTTCTTGAGTAACGTAAGGAGAAAAAGCTCCCACCTCCAGGAAATAATTGTGATCAAAGGACCAAAAACAGACGCAACATAAGAGCAGAGCCAAAACCACCATGCTAAAACAAAAATAAAAGCATAGCTGACTAGCTGACTGGCCAGTTGCCTTTGCTGTTCAGGTATTGTGCATGCACTGTAGAAACATCCAGCAGTGGGTGGGGGTGTCCACTCACTCAGGCCCCTCCTCTAATCACCACCAGAGAGGTGCACATATAGATATTGAGAAGTTAATGGGAGAAAGATTGTCAACTATTTTTGTCTTTGATAGTAAGTTAGGTATCTGCATGTTCACAGCAAAATTCTCAAAATAGTTCTGACCTTTTATGTTGAGGTTTTACAGAGTGTTCATATGGTTTGTCTGTATGGCCAGACCTGCTTTTTTTCTTGCTGTGTAGGCAGGAGTAAAGGGTCCTGCACAAGTTAACTTTAGGGCTGAGTCTCAGAGTCAGACGTCATAAGCAGCCACCAAAAATTCAGCCCATGGGACCAATGAGGCTCTTCATGTCTGTGTTGTGTGAAAACTGTTGGCTCAATGCTGGACACCTTTGGGAGTGTGCACCAACCTGCCTGAAAACTTCTGGGTTGGGCAGAGAAGGCATGACAGGGAAGAGAAGGAAAAAATGTGTAGAATCCCCCCACACCTCCTTTTGCAATTGCTGCTGCACTGATTTTAGTGCTGGTTCACTGAGGGCATTTGAGCTGTGGCCTAGCCCTCTGAACTCAGCTTGGATGGAGTGGCTGCAGAGGGAGTCCTTTGTCCTGATGGATTACTAAATCACAATATTTTCCTTTATACAATGATTTTTTTCCACTGGTGGGTGTGGGAAACTGATGCCCTGCACCTTATGCTTGATCCAGAGCTCTGGCGCTGTTCCGTGAAAGCAGCTTCTCTGGGTTTTCAGCCCCTCAATGCACATATGTTTTTGTTGTTTTTTTAAGTGAACCAAAACAAACAAACATAAGAGAAAATGCCACAGACTGCTTCTCAGAAAGTGGTCCCTGGCAAAGAAATGAGCATATTAGACAATTATCAAGGAGTGCTTTTAGGATCAATACCTGTGGAAAGGGGGAAAGAAGCAATATTGCACAGGACAAGAGGTAGAGCTGGCATGCAAGCTCTAGGAAGTTCCCAGACAACTGCACAAGATGGGATGGTCATTCAGACTTGTCCCAAGTAGGTGCAAATTGGTGGTGGAGGTTCTTCATACCCACACATTGATTATTCAGTGGGCATAAGTATGCTGACTCTGGGGAAGTCAGGTTTCTTTAGCTGATGGAATCTCCCAATGGGCTAACAAGGAAAGATCTCCTTTCCACAGCTCATCCAATTCATGCTGATATAAATACTTTTTTCCTAGAAGAGGATATAGGAGGAATTCTACAGTTTTAAATGCACAAATATATAACAACTTTAAGTATATAAAAATAAGAAATAAAGTTAGACCTATAAATATATAAAGAAAATAAAGCCATATCTGATAATCAGTGTTTCAGCATTCTGTCTTGCTTAGAAATTAACCGAGTTTGTTACCTTCCTAAGGGTGCCCTGAGAAAGTATCCAAGAGTTGGTTGGCTTTCAGCAGCAGAAATGTACTGATTCATAGTTTTGGAGGCAAATAAGACAAATTCAGGATGTCAGCATGGCCATGCTCTCTCTGAAGTCTTTAAGGAAAGATTTCTTCTTTTCTCTCTCATTTCTCATAGCTCAAGCATCCCTTGTCTTGTAGTTGCAGCATATCATCCATTATCACATGGCATCCTATGCCTTGTGTCTGTGTGCCTGTGTCTCTTCTCATTTATGAGGACATCATTCATATTGCATTATGGCCCATCTTACTTTAATATGACCTTATGTTAATTTAACTGCTGACATCTTTTAAAGTCATATTTTCAAACAAGGTCACACTAACAGGAAACAGGGATTATGACTTCAACATACATTTTACTGGGGATAAAATTCAATTCATAACACCAAGTACATAAAAATGATGAGTCAATAACCACATTACTATAATAAGTTCAAGATCTTAAAATTGCAGTGTAACTATGAGATAAGCACTGGTTTGCTACCTGCAAAGTAAGCAGTTTAAACCTATCCGTTGCACTTGGAAACTCTATGCCAGGTCACTATGAATCAGAACCAACTCAGTGTAACTTAACAGCAAGTATTCTGAAAATTATATTTATATCTCACACTCAAAATACAATTTCTGCTGATATACAAATGTTAGAATTATTATTTAACTTGATAGAGCATTTTTTTTTCTTAACTCTTAAATATTTTGGAAGGAACAGTGTTACTTATCTGACTGTTAGATACAGAATTTAATTGGATCTGGAATGTGCTTTTACTTGTACAGCTTGGCAAAACCTCCAAAGCTATCAAAGTATGATTTTAAAAATTTAAATACAAGACTTAGAATACACCTGTGAGTATAGTCCATTAACTCATTAACGTGGCATTGTTAAAAAGTGGTATTGTTAGTTACCCTCAAGTTGATTCTGACTCATGGAAATCCTATGTATTACAAAGCATAACTATTCCATAGGAATTTCAAGACTGTGACCTTCTGAAGCAGATCACTAGACCTATCTTCCAAAGTACCTCTAGTTGGACTTGAACCACAATTCTTTGGGCTATAGTTGAGTGCTGAACCATCTGTGTCATCCAAAGACTCCAAAACAAGTGTAGGTAATTTAAATAAAATTGCCACAGATAAAATCAGGAAAAAGACATCTGTTTTAAATTAAAGATGCCAAACCAGTCTGAACTTCTCAATAGTAAGGACTTACTTTGATTATGGAAGCTGGGATTCTTCTGATTTAAAAAAAAACAAAACATTTTCAAGCTGTCATTTTTAATGAAATGTTTCTTTTCATTTTATTTGGTCAAGGGTAAATTCTGGTTTTCTCATTTCCTAGGAATTTTCATGTTCTCTTAGATGTATGCAAAACATATTAGCTCCTATTAGCTATTCAAAATACAAATTCTTATTTTTAAAGATTTTCATATCTAATTTATTTATTTTTCCAGAAGTAGAAAAATGTTAAAATCACACAATGAAAAATAAAGGTGTTGCCCAGTTCCAGACACAAAGACACATAGCTTTCAGTTTTTGCTCTGCAATGTTTGCTTTTGATTAAAATAAACATAAAAACTCTCAATTTCAATGGGTTAATCTCTTTCCAGTGGAAATAGTAGCATTCTTGAACAAACCAAAAAACTAAATCCTCTGTCATCTCACACACAGCAGAATAGGTCTTTTCTTGAAAAAGACCATAAAACACATCATAAAACCAAATTAACAAACATTGTTGGCACGTTGAGATATGACTTATGAAAACAAGAAGTAGAAATAAAAACAAAATCAGTAGGGCGAAAAGAGAAACCAAGAATGAAGGCAAAGTTATGTTGTAAAGAGTGAAGATAAAAGTATGGTGTCACTGAGGAGCAAAGAAAACATGTTTACTTCTTAGGCACAGAACTTAATTGGCTCTGGAAAGTGCTTTTACTTGTATAGCTTGGAGAAACCTCCAAAGCTATCAAAGTACTATTTCAAAAATTTAAATATAAGACTTAGAATACACTTGTGAGTATAGTCTGTTAACTCAGTAATGAAGAAACCAGGAGAAAAGTATTGTTGCTTTCTCAACTCTATTTTTTAAATTTAAAAAATAAGTGTCTGAAGCCAGACTTCCCTCCCAAGAGTAATGCATTTCAGCTTTGCAAGATTCTAGCTCAGAGCAAGTTGTTCTTCCTCTGTGTTCATCTTACTGAAAGTTTTACTGACTAGGAGTTCCTCTTCCATCTGCACTGTCTTCATGACGCAAGCAATTCTATTCTATTCATTACTCACATTTTTACTATCTCCTGAGGCAGCCTGCACACACACTGAGAAACTTTTCTGGCTTATTCAAGTTCTCTTTTGAAATATATATTAATGTTTTTGTTAGTATTTGAATTACAATTTTTTATTCTCAAAATGCACATCCTTGCACTTAACAGACTAAGTCATTATTTAGGAATGCATCAAAGAAGTTAAAGAAAGTTTTCCCTTCTTTCATATATATAGATATATTTTTCTTAACAAAGTAGAAATAAAATGGCTGAACTCAACCTGTGCTAAGTGAATACACACAAAAATTTTTTTAAATTGAAAGGCTCAAGAACTCATGAATCTCTTTTATCCAGAATCTAGTTTGGTAAAAGCTCATCCATGCATGGTTACTTGTCTTCCTTCCCTTAGTCTTCCTTTGACAAATCAGAGTAACATTTTGGCAACTACAAAGGGGAACAAGTAGTGAAGTAGGATATATTTTCAGACTTATTTTCTGTTAGTTGATTAGGGAATTGTACTCCGGTAAATAATAAAGCACTCTACAATTTATTGTAAGAAATTTTCTGATTTAAAGTTTCTGACACAGCATGATATGGTTGATTGTGCCAATGAATTTCCCCCCTTGAGTCCAGAAAAACTGCACAACAATAATTACCTAATTAAGATCTGCATAATTATGATTACTAAATTCCAAGAGAACTGTTGTAGTAACAGTGCAGCAACTTATCTAAGGCCAATTAAGTTGTGTTTCCTTTCTACTTTAATTTATTTTAATTCAAAAGAGCAATAAACAGGATATGTCTAGTTGATGATTTAATTAACTACAGCATATTAAGAAGTTAGAAATTGCTATGATGCTGAAAATCTCAATACCCTTCAAGGTTAGAGTTTGTATTTCTTATTCCCTAAGAAATTTGGATGATTCACCATCTTCATAAGTAAGGCCATATTCCAAATGAAGAACAATATGTAAAAGTTCTTACTGGAATGATTCTGAGTTGTTCATTGAATAACTTAGACAAGGAAAGAACACTTAAATGTTCAATGAAGTGAAAGATCTACTTCAGTGTCTTTGAAAGTCATACTGAAAAAAGAAGCAATGCAAAATTATTTTCTCAAATGAACAGATGCAAACAAGGACATAGGAAATAGAATCAAAAAGAAGGCATGAGATAGAGTTTATTCAAGGTTTTTGATTTGTGTGATTTGAAAACTTCCCTAAGACAATATTTGTGGAGAAGGACAAGAGAAAAAAGATGTTGAAATTTTCATTGTGCTCCATATTGTAAAATCAAGGTACCACACACAATTAGAAAAGAAGAAAATCCCCAAAGGAAAACTGACATAGAGTGATCCTACTATAAATATATAGAATCTGGAAAACAATGTTTAGCTCTTCATGCATACCTTATGTTCATGGCTACCAGACATGTAATTACAAAAACGTTCATGTTTGATAATGTACACACACACTCTGAGAGGCTTTTCACATGGTGGTGGTGGTGTGCCAAGGAGTTGATTCTGACTCACGCAACCCTGCATAGGGTTTCCGAGACTGTAAATCTTCATGGGAGCAAAAAGCCTCATCTTTCTCCAGAGGAACAGCTGGCAGTTTTGAACTGTTGACACTGACGTTAGAAGCCTGATTCATAACCACTATGTTACCAGAGCTCCTTTTCAATAGCTATACCTAACCTCAACTGATTGAATCCTCATTCCTCTTCCCAATATTTTGTACTACAATTAAGAATCTAATGCTTTGTTCACCATTTTTACATCTTTTTGAGTATTCCAGTTAATTCTCCTTTTAGAGATAAATTGAATAACTCATTTCCTTTTACTTTAAGGATTTTTTGACCTCTATGCAGTAAGGCATTCAGTTGAAAAACATCACCAAAATTTTCCTATTAAATTCAACAGAACTGCATTTACTTTCTTTAGAACCATCAATGTTTAACATTTTGTGAGGATGATAGATTCACACAATTTTACAAAGCTGTCATCCATGACATTTTAAAGAGATTTGTCCTGTGTGTTTCAAACTATGGAAAAACTCTGATTTAACTAAAATATCATCAAATGAGACCTGCTTTAATGTTGTCATCATTATTTATTCTTTTAACATCCAAGGCCTTACTGAGCATTTATTTTCTATTTCTAATACCTCAGTAAGAGACAATCACTAATTCAACACCTGCTTTCCTCTACAGCACCTGCAGAATGATCACTATTGTTGCTAGGTACCATTGAGTTGGTTCTGATTGATACAGATTTTATGCTCAACAGAACTAAATGTTGCCTAACTCTGCAGCATCCTGGCCATCATTACTAGGTTGGATCATTTTGTTGCAGCCCATCCACAATTCATTTCATTGAGAGTCTGTCTCTTTTTCACTGACCCTCATCTTTAGTAAGAATCATGTCCTTCTCCAGGGTCTCCTCCCTCCTTATATCCAAAGTGAATCTCTCCACTCTCACTTCTAAGGAACATTCTGGCTGTACTTCTTCCAAAACACATAAGTAATTCAGGTCTTAAATTTGTGCTATAGATAGATTTGAGGCTATACACACTTGTAAATATGGGCTTATTTTCATTCCATTGTTTTTCCATAACTTTTAGAAAAACATTTGAGAACTGATGTTCTTGATTTTTACCACTAGGATATAGCAAATGTTTAAACCCTCCACTGAAAACCCCACCTTCCTTCTTTCTTTCCCTTATATTTTGATTCCGAATATGTCTGAAAAGTCTAATAGCTGTTAAAATGGGCAATTGTCACCACCAGGTAGAACGTATTATTACACATGAGTAAACTGATTTTTTAGAAATGAAAGTGACTTCTCCAAGATTAATCTTGGAGATTTTCATTAAAAATAAAACATCTTTTTCTCATTGTTGTTGTTAGGTGCCATTGAGTCAGTACCAACTCACAGCGAATTTACGCACAGCAGAATGAAACACTGCCCAATCTTGTGCCAACCTCACTATCATTGCCACGCTTGAGCCCATTGATGCTGCCACTTTGTCAATCCATTTCACTGGGGATCTTCCTCTTTTTCTCTCACCCTCTACCCTACCAAGCATGATATCCTTCTCCAGCGACTGGTCCCTCCTGACAGTATGTCTAAAGTACGAGAGATGAAGTTTGGCCATCTTAGCCTCCAAGGAGTACTCTGGCTGCACTTCTTCCAAAACAAATCTGTTGGTTCTTTTGTCAGCCCATGGCACTTTCAATATTCTCCTCCAACACCATAACTCAAAAGCGTCAATTCTTCTATGGTCTTCCTTTTTCACTGCCCAGCTTTCACATGCATATGAGGTTATTGAAAATCACATGGCTTGGGTCAGGCACACCTTAGTCCTCAAGTTGACATCTTTGCTCCTCAACACTTTAAAAAGGTCTTGTGCAGCAGATTTGCCTAATGCAATATGTCGTTTGATTTCTTGACTGTTGCTTCCATGAGTGTTGATAGTTGATCTAAGAAGAATGAAGTCCTTGACAACTTCAATCTTTTCTCCGTTGATAAGAATGTTGTTTATTGGTCCAGTGGTGAGTATTTTTGTTTTCTTTACATTGAGATGTAATCCATACTGAAGGCTGTGCTCCTTGATCTTCACCAGTAAGTATTTTAAGTCCTATTTACTTTCAGCAAGCAAGGTTGTATCATCTGCATATCGCAGGTTGTTAATGAGTCTTCCTCCAATCCTGATGGCACATTTTTCTTCATAGAACCCAGTTACTCGGATTATTTGCTCAGCATACAGGTTAAATAAATATGGTGAAAGAATACAGCCCTGTCGCACACATTTCTTAACTAAAGGTTTTATTCTTTCACCATCCTTTTCTCTAGGCTGTCCTTATTCTTCCTCTAAATTTAAAGATGTTTGGTATCCTGTATTCCTTTCTGTAGCTCTTTGTTATTTATATTTGCAATTACTACATGGTGTGGCCCTGTGGCTCAAAATCAGTTTGAACTGCAAGGCCCATGGTTCAAACCCACCAACCACTCTTCAGAAACCTTATACAGAGTCGCTGTGGATTGGAACCAACTCGATGGCACTTCACAAGAACAACATGTCATCCTTAACTTTACCGAACCTGAATACCTTAGGTTTATATATGTCACACTTTTAAAAACAATTATTTATCTTTGTTTCTGTCATTGTTGAAAATATACAGAGCAAAAACATGCAGCAATTTAGTTTCTCCATATGCAGTTCAGTGACACTGAATACAGTCTTCAAGTTGGGTGACTGTTCTAATTCTCCTTTTCTGAGATGTTTCTCCCCGACTAACAAAAAGTTACTTCCTTTTAAGGGTTCCTATTATGTTTTGAAGAGTCCTGGTGTGGCACTGTGGGTAAATGCGCCAGACTGCAAAGCCGTTTGAACTGCAAGGTCGGCGGTTCAAGCTCACCAGCTGCTCCTCGGGAAACCCTATACAGGGTCGCTGTGGGTTGGAACCAACTCGACGGCACTTAACAACAACAACATTATGTTTTGAAGGAGCTCTGGTAGCATAGTGGTTACGAAACGGGCTGCTAACCTCAAGATCAGCAGTTCGAAACCACCAGCTGTTCTGCGGGAGAAAGATGAGGCTTTCTGCTCCCATAAAGATTTGGAGCCTCAGAAACCCTGTTCAGGATCACTATGAGTCGTAACCGACTCCACGGTACTTAACAATAACAACAACAATTATGTTTTGAGTTATTGTCAATTTTATCGCATATAAGTAGATTTTTAAACATCATAAAGCTTAAGGCAGACATTCTCTACTAAATTAATCTAAACTATTGTTTAGAGAAGACTTCAAGGTATATTTTTTATTTAAGGTTTAAGAATCATCTTGGTGCAATAATTTTGGGAGCTTATCCTAGCTCCATGAAGTCCTGGTGTGGCGCTGTGGGTTAATGCACCAGACTGCAAAGCCGTTTGAACTGCAAGGTCGGCGGTTCAAGCTCACCAGCTGCTCCTTGGAAACCCTATACAGGGTCGCTATTGGTCGGAATCGACTCGATGGCACTTCACAACAACAACAACATCCTAGCTTCATGGTGCTAGAAAACATGGATCATATGATAATTTTACATTTTGTTCTATGTTTCCCCCCATTTTGATCTGAATTCTAACATAGGATCTCTGATCAAAATGTCAGTAATGCTAGCTGGCACCAATCAGTTCTTCTGGTTTCATGCGAAAGGGTGCAGTTGTTCATAGTAGCATTTAATCACACATTTCATTTTATTCACCTATTCCTGATGTTCCAGTGTATGTACCAAATTAAGGTTGGACAGTCATCATCAAGAGCAATGTAGACTTGGGAACACCCGTTTAGCACACATGGAACATTTTCAAATGGCCAGAGAATACAACATTTAATTTTAAATTATGTTGTCAAAATCCAGTGACTCAAACCACCTTTCACCTTCTGATCTTATTTAAACTTTTTAAAGATCCTTGGTAAAGAAAAAAGTTATGAGTGTCTACTATAGTTCCTTTACTTAAGACAACCTGTTCCTCTGGTTATAAAGACCTCTCTGCATCTCTTTATTGTCTCAAGGAGATATTTTTATCCTATGATAGTGCAACAAAAAATACATTAGTAAACAAAATTTCTGATTGTAAAAGCAAGTGAATAAGTCATCTGTAAAACAGTTTTGGTGACAGTTTCAGGAATGACTATTGTTTTTGAACAGTTTGTATATTGCAACAGATATCTTATACTTCCCTGTTTTGAATTAGGGACTTAATATCTCTAATTCTAAACTCCAAATCAAGGGAAATGTAGCAACAAAGAACACAGATGTTCAGAGATTAGCAGTTTTAATATGCAGACTATTTTCAGAGAGTTTAGAACTTTTATATTTAGCTTATAAAACTTAAAGTATAATTTAAGATATATTTAAGACTTAAAGAAGCATATTATTAAAATGAACATGCAAAATCTAAAACTAAAACTTTGCTAATTATCATCATTGAAGAATCAATGACATTTTTAGTGTAATGGCCCTAGTCACATGGCCATTGAGGACAAGATTAAGTTCATGAAATGTTTCACCTTTAGTTTACATGCAGTCACATGACATAGCAATTCAAATTCTGAAAATAACAGATTTTTGTTTCATTTTTTAATAATAAAGATAGTAAACAAAAATATCACTACATTCTTAAGAAATACCCATCATTAGTCTGTCATTTTGTCATACAGTGATGGATTGTGTATTGCTGTGATGCTAGAAGTTATGCATCAGTGTTTCAAATACCACTAGGGTCACTCATATTGATAGATTTCAGCAGAGCTTCCAGACTAGGAGGAAGGAGACGTGAGCTATTTCTTGAAAGTTTAGACACAGAAAACAAAATAAATATAAGATAAACATTGTCAGTTATAGTGTCAGAAAATGAAAACATTATGAACACCACCAGAATATTGTCAGATATAGTACCAGAAGATGAGCCCCTCAGGACCTTCATTTGCTGATGGGCCACAGCTCAAAATGAGGAGAAACAGTTGCAAAAGTCTATTAACAATCAGAACATGGTATGTATGGAAGTATGAAGGTAGGGCAATTCAAAATTGTCAAATGGTGGTGGTGAATGGTCAAGTCAGCTCTGACTCATAGAGATCCTGTATAGGGTTTCCAAGATTATAAATATTTACAGGAACAGAAAGCCTCATCTTTCTCCTATGGAATGGATGGAGATTCAAATTGTTGATCTTGTAGTTAGCAGTCCAGGCAAAACAATAAGCTACCAGGGGTCCTTATCCTAAGTATATAAAATATATTATAATTTGGCTATTTCAAATCAGACAATCATGTGGATTACTATGCTGGGTAAAACAAATTTAAGAAGAATGGCATCTCATTCATTATCATAAAGAACACTTCAAAATTTATCTTGAAGTACAATGCTAGGATAATATCCCTATGCCTACATTAAAACCAATTAATACCACTATTATTCAAATTTCTGCACCAAACACTAAAGCCAGTCATGATGAAACTGAAGAATTCTAGCAACTTCTTGAGTCTGACATTGATCAAACATGCAATCAAGATTTACTGATAATTAGTGGTGATTGAAATGCAAAGATTAGAAATAAAAAGGCAGGATCAATAGTTTGGAAAATATGGCATTGGCAACAGAAATGTTGCTGGAGATCACATGACAGAATTTTGTAAGACCAAAGACTTCTTCAATGCACATGTTTCTTTCTGTTGTTGCTGTTGTGTGTTGTCAAGTTGTTTCCAACTCATAGCGACAATGTATAAGGTTTTTGAGGAGTGGCTAGTGAGTTTGAACTACCGACCTTGCAGTTCAAACCAACCTTGAGGTAGAGTATTCTTTTAAGCAACTTAAAATCCATGGACCTCACTACATGGAATGCAGAGTAATCAAATTGATTATATCTGTGGTAATCTATATTAGAAAAGCTTAATATCATCAGCCAAAACAAAGCTAGGGGCTGACTATGAACAACAGCAATTGCTCATACACCAGTTCAAGCTTAAGCTGAAGAAAATTAAAACAAGTCCATGGATGTCAAAGTATGACCTTGAACAGATCCCACCTGAGTTAAGAAATCATCTCAAGATCAGATTTGTTGCATTAGACACAATAACCAGAGACTAGAAAAGCTGTGGAATGACATCAAGAAGACAGAAAAGACCAAAATGGATGTCAGAATAGACTCTAAAACTTGTTCTCCAGTGTATAGATGCTAAAATAAATGTTAAGATATGAGGAAGTAAAAACTGAACAGAAAATTTCAAAGGGCAACTTGAGAAGACAAAATGTGCAGAAACCTGGAGTTAGGAAACCAAAAGGAGATGGATTAGCCAAGTGGCAGCATCGATGGACTCAATTGTGGCAACAGTAGTGAGTAGCTCTGCTGTATATAAGGTCAGTATGAGTTGGTGCCAACTCGGCGCCTAACAACAACAATAACAACAACTTCATCTTCCCAGAAGTAGATCTCTCCCAAATAGATTTTTTAAGTTTTATTTTTTTAAATTCCTGTTCGCCTGTTTTCCAATAGATATGAATTACTTATGTTTTAAAATATATGTATTCTTACAAATATATGTCTATACTGGCACTTCATGAGTCATATAATAATAAATTTGCATAGTTAACTTTATTTGTGATAAAATAAATATCCTGAAACAGTTTAAAAATAAACACATATCAAAAATATTTCCAATCCTATGTTATATTTAACTCAGTGACAATAATTGTCAAACGGTATTTTTAAAAATGCATCTTATACAAAGTAATTTTCAAAGTATTAAGTAACCTGTATGGCAAAGAAGTATTATCCAATAAAGAGGATAAGCCCCTCAGATTGTAAAACACTGAAAATACATCTGGGGAGGAGCTACCTCCTCAAAGTTGAGTTGACATTAATGACAAGGGTGGAGCAAAACTATCGGGATTTTTATTGGCTGATGCAGCACAACTCAAAAGGAAAATAAATAACTGCAAACATCAATTAATAATCAGAACATGGAATATATGAAGTATGAATGTAAGAAAATTGGAAGTTAACAAAAATACAGTGGAATTCTTAAAGAGAGAGGCTTAAGTAGTCATGAGCAGAAATATACAGGTGTTGGCCATTTAGAATCAGACAATCATATGGTCTACCATGCAAGGAATAAAAAATTGAAAAGGAATAGCATTGTTCTCATTGTCCAAGAGAATATATCATCTCACCCCAGTATAAATAGTGAAATAAAAAATAATAAAAACAAAACAAAACATGCTGGTGAGGATGTGAGGATATTAGAACCCTTACACAGTGCTGATGGGACTGTAAATGGTGCAAGAACTGTGTAAAATTATATGGAAATTCCTTATTAAATTAGGAATAGAAATACCGTACAACTATAGCAATATCTCTATTAGGTATATATCCTAGAGAAATAAGAGCTATGACATGAACATATATATATATGTATATATGCATATCCATCATATACAACTGCAATAGCAAAATAATACAAATAACCTTAAATGTTCATTAACAGATGAATGGATAAACAAACTATGGCACATACACTCAGTGGAATGCAATGCAATGCTAAAGAAAACTGATTAATCTGTGGAAAACCTCAAAACATGGTTAAACCTAAGGGACATTAGGCTGAGTGAAATTAATCAATCACAAAAGGGAAAATATTGTAAGAGGCCACTACTATAAAAAGTCAAGAAAAGGTTTATACACTGAAAGAGACATTCTTTGAGAGTTAACTTTGGGATGGGAAGGTAAGTCACTAACTAGAGGGAAAACACATTATCAACTTGGGTGAACACAATAGGCAATAGGCAATATGGGGAAACTCAACACAAAACCAGTAAAATGAAGGAAGACACTCAGAGAACAAGAGTTAAAGGCAACAAAAGTAATAAAGTACATACCCAATCCTGCAATAAAAATAATAATAGTCTATAAGTGGATACATAGGCACTCAAGTTGAACAGGGATTGCAAAGCAGATGGAAATACTTCTATGAATATATACATATTCTGCTATGAATCAGAAACATCTTACAACAACTAGTGCTAAAGAAGTCAAATTGAGGGTTTCTATGAATTTCTGTAGTCTGAAATTGATCACACATTCAATAAAGATGCATTGATGAGAATATGAAAGTTGGAAGCAAAGAAAAATCAGTTATTAGAGAATATGAGTTTAGTGATAGAAACAACTCCAGAGATCACATGATAGAATTTTGCATGACCAAAGACTTACTCTTGCAAATGTCTTTTTCAATTGCCTAAGTGGTGGCTATGGCATGCACAGGAATCAAATTAACTACACATGTGAAAAAAACGATGAAGACGATCAGTACCATCTGTCAGAACAAAACCAGGGGCAGATTGTGGAACAGGCCATCAATTAATCAATACAAGTTTAAGTAGATGCTGAAGAAAATTAAAACAAATTCACATATCACCTTGAGTATATTCCACCTGAATTTAGATACAACATCAAGAATATATTTGACACACTGAACATTAATGACTGAAGTCCAGAAAGCTTGTGGAATGGCATAAATGACACCATACATGAAGAAAGCATAAATTCTCTAAAAAGAGAGGGAAAAAAGAAAACACCAAAATGGGTGTCAGAAGAGGTTCTGAAACTAGCTATTGAATGAAGTACAATGAAAACTAATGGAAGAACTGATTAAATAAAATGCTGAACAGACTATTTCAAAAGGCAGCAAATATTATGATGAAATATACCATACAGAAAGTCAAAAGGGAAAAATTTGTTCAGCATTTCTCAAGCTAAAAAAAATCAGCCCTCAAGTTACAATACTGAAGGATGTAAGGGCAAAATTTGAATGATGCAAGAAGCATCAAAAGATAATTGAAGGAACTGTACCAAAAAGAATTGGTATTTGTTCAACTATTTCAGGAGTTAGCATATGATCAAGAGCCAGTGGTACTAAAGGAAGTAATTCAAGCTGCACTGAAGCACTGGCAAAAAAACATGGCTCCAGGAACTAACAGAAAATCAACTAAGATGTTTCAACACACAAATACAATGCTGGAAGTGCTCACTCACCTATACCAAGACATTTAGAAGACATTTGCACAGCCAGCAGACTAGAAGAAATCAATAAGTGTGCCCATTTCAAGAAAGGTGATCCAACAGTATGTGGGAATCGTTAAACAATATTATTAATATTTGCAAGCAAAATTTTGCTAAAGATAATTAAAAATTTTTTCAAGAGTGCTTGGACAGGGAATTGCCAGAAATTGAAGTCAGTTTCAGAAACCGATGTGGAAACCTTGTTATCATTGCTAATGTCAGATGGATTTTGGCTTAAAGCTGAGAATTCCAGAAAGATGTTTACTTGTGCTTTATTGACTATGCAAAAGCATTCAACTGTGTGGCTCATAACAAATTATCATTAACATGGCTTATTGTTGTTGTTAAGTGCTGTTGAGTGTCAGTTACAACTCAGAGTAAGCCTGTTTAGGGTTTCCAAGGAGTGATTGGTAGTTTTGAATCATTGATCTTATGATCAGCAGTTCAGTGCTTATAACACAGTGCTACACCAAGCCTATAGGAAATGGAAATTTCAGAACACTTAATTTTACTCATCGGTAAACAATACAAGAGGCAGTTGTTCTACATAACTAGGGTTTTTAAAGTAGTTTAAAATTAGGAAAAGTGTGCATCATGGTTATATCCTTTCATCATACTAGTTGAATATGTATGCTGATCAAATAATATAAAAAAATTGGAATTATGAAAGGTGTCATCAGGTTTAGAGGAATAATACCAACCTGCAATATTCAGACAACACCTATTCACAGCCTGTAGAATAAAATTTGCAAATGTTCTTTCAAGTGTTTTTGTACTACACTGTCACTCTGCCAGACCATTTCTTCTTCGTATTCTTTTCTACCAGTTGGTGCTTATTGCCACTCAAATAGAATTTATTCTGTAAAATGTCTTAGTCTATATCCTAGTGTGTTTAGAAAAAGTGATACATCAATAGAATCTAAAATTAAGTTATATGAGATGTTAATACTTCACTGAACCTCTGGGCAAGCACTAGACTGCTAACTGCAAGGTCAGTGATTCAAACCTACCAGTCGCTCCTCAAAAACCCTATACAGCATGCTGTGAGTCAGAACCAACTAGTAGGCACTTAAAACAAGTATGTGCCAAGTACTTTTCAACTCTTAGTGAAATAAAGTTGAAGACTCATGTGATATGCTGATATAATTCACCTTTCATATATGAATTATTATTTTATTTTTAGAAAGAAAGTAAAACTTACAAATTTTCTCAATAACTTAGTTATTGGAGCTGCAATGGGAAACTATCTGCCAGACATTAAATCTATGTTTCTTTCAGTATATCATATTGCTTCATTTAGATAACACATGAAAGTTATTCAAAGATGTAACATGAGATATGCCTAAGAGTAATTAAACTAACGAAAGCATTTGAATTTTTAAAATAAATATGCAATTTGAATTTATTACTCACACAACAGAAAATACAGTTAATTTTTTCCCATCACTTTAAAAATAAATAATTTTTGTAACGTAAAAAATATTTATTATGAAAATATTTTATTCCTATATTGTGTAGTACATGCATTTTTAACGGCACACATTTAATTTATTAGCTTTTTACTGTGAATTGAGTGAAGGTTAACAGACAACATTATGAGCTTCACCTTCTGCTGTGTCTCAATGATCATAATCCTTTCCCTTCAGCAACAGTTCTCCTGCTTCTTCCCTATGGCTTCCCTTTTCCATCTTATTTTTCACAAATCAACAAAGCAAAAATACCTTATGTACACATGCAAAACAAAAGAATATATATTCATTTGAATGTCCAAAAGGTATATTTTGCAAGCCTGTCCCCTACCCACAGGCACACACACTTTCTCCTTCCATGGGCCTAGAGTCTTCAGCTGCTCTCTCTCCATGTCACAGCCTCTGCCGCCATCTCTGCTATCAGTGCTCCACTAAGTAGGATCTCACGCTCCTCTCATGCTCTTCCTTCTTGAGGATCCTAGGATCCATTAAGATCCATCCATGAAAGATTAGCTACTCCCCCCTTTTACTTACACGTCTTCTACAATTACAGTTGCAACTATTGTGATTAATCCTGGTAATACTTACTCACAGTTGAAACATAAAATAATAATTTCCATCCCCCAGCCCTTTTCACCAGATCCATGTGAAAAAGAGGAAAACTATCCAATGGGGATTCTACTTTTTACCCCTCTTGTTCTGGAACTAAGCACACTCATGAAAGATTGTAAACCAGCTACTTCGTGCCTTTATGTTGTTTGTTGGTAAGTGCCATCGAGTCATTTCCCACTCATAGTGACCCTGTATAGGGTTTTGGAGGAGCAGCAGCTGGTAAGCTTGAACCACCGACCTTACAGTTTAAACTGGCCTTGCAGTCTAGCGCATTAACCCGCAGTACCACGCCAGGACTCCTATAGCCCCCTGTATTTGATAGCCTATGTCTAAATTGCCTAATCCTAACAATCCAGTAGCGTCGTGGTTACGAATCAAGCTGCGAACCGCAAGGTCAGCAGTTTGAAACTACCAGCTGTTCCGCGGGAGAAAGATGAGGCTTTCTGCGTCCGTAAAGATTTACAGCCTCAGAAACCCTGTACAGAGTTGCTATGAATCGGAACCGACTCCACGGCACATAACAACTACAACAACAATCCAATGCACTAAGGAAATAAGCTTGATCTTTCATATGAAGAATGCTTCCATTTCCATTAGAATTTTGAGTAACATATCCATAAGCAAAGATCCAGTTCATCAAATTGTGGCAATTTACACTTGCTCACAATGTCAAACATCTGTATCTTCATCTGGTCAGCTAGCCATCCAAGCTAGGGCAAATGCGTACTATCTGCAAGTTTGAGAATTCATGCATACCTCCCTGCACGTCAGACCAACTTGCTGCTTCATTCTCAGCTCTGGCACCCATAGTTAGGTAAGTGCCCGCGGGATCAGTAGTTCACACATCTCCCTCAACCTTAGACTAGTCAGACATTCCTCTTCTTTCTAGCATCTCAAGGTCAACAGGTATCAGTGGAACATGGCCAAACTCAGTCCATGTCTTCACTGCTGCATTTTCCCCCGCTCCCACTCAGGGTGGTCACCAGTGAGCATGCTAGGCTGCTCATGGGTTTTCTTTGAGTTTCCGTCTTAGAAGGGGGTTTTCCTTGAAGGGCTGACTTTTCTTGCCTTGATGCCTCCAAAACAAACATCTTGCTTGATATTCTAATAGCCAAACAGTTTGTTTGTTTGTTTGTTTTCTGCTGGTCTTTCTTTCAATCTTCTATTCTCCCAGCCATTCTGGGTTAGTCTGCATGTCTTTTCAAGTGGAAATCTTCCACTTCAGAAGTTTCTGGATGGGGCTCAGGATTCCACCCAAAGCCTCACACTCCAAAAGGGCTTAACAAGAAGCCTATTTCCCTGGGTAAATTCTAATTCCCCTTTTAACTAATCCATACAGTTTTAGACTACAGACATTCTTTCAAGTCTTCTGTAATCATAACTCCCAATACGTACTGCTATCACACTTAAATGTCTATTTATGACAGTAGGCAGGGGAAACTGATATCTACAAAACAGTCAAGCGCATTTATCCCCTCCTTTATCCATTCAGACTATGTCTTGATTCCTGTATCACAAAATACTGCTGCTTCAAGGTTGTGTATAAATCACTATTTACCTCTGTTCTATTTAGCCCATGCATACCCACCTAAGTCTTCCCCTGTCTTCTTTGTTCATCTGCCATGCTCCCTCTTCTTTCATATCTCCTTCCCCTTCCTTTTATATTGCTATACCTGTCACCCAAGCTAGCATGTGTCTACCCTTAACCAATGAATTACTCTTCCCTCCCTGGTAATCATCAAAAATGTTTCTTTTAGTATGGAAATCTTTTCTTAAGTTTTTACAATAATGCCCTCATGCAATATTTGTCCTTTTGTAGTTAATTCATCCATGTTATAAAGTATTTTTCAGATTTACCATTATTCATCAAGGTTACATAGTATTACATTGTATGTATGTACCAAATTTTGCTTATCCTTTCTTCCATTGATTGGCACTTATGGTATCTCCAACTTTTTGCTGTTGTAAGTATTGTTCTGATGAACACTGGTGTGCATGTATCTGTGTTCTGGCTCACATTTCTTTTGGATGTATACCAAATAGAGGGATTGCTGGGTCATAAGGTATTTTTATTTCCAACTTGCTAAGGAAGCACCATACCATTTTCCTGAGTTATTGAACCATTTTACAGTCTGAACAGCAGTGAAGGAGGTTCCCATTCTCCCCACACTCTCAGCAGCAATTGTTGTTTTGTGTTTTTGTTTTTTTTTACCTCATGGCTAATGCTTGTGTGAGATGATATCTCATTGTTGTTAGTATATACATTCTTAATTTAACTTTTAGAGATGTTAATGCTTTCATAGAAATTAAGATAATAATTTAATTACTAAATAGATGGTAGTTAAGTTAAGGGTAAGGCAAACATTAACTTAAGTTAAGGGTAAGGCAAAAGAAAGAGGCAGAACAAGGGGAAGGAAGAAAGGGACAATATTGTATTGGTTGTAAAATAAAAACAAACTAAAAAATGTAGGTTTAAGCCTCAGAAAAACAGGACAAAGATGAACATATGAAAGCATTGGAATGATCAGAAAATGGGCAGTGCCAAGAACTGATAACTTACCAAAAATATGTTCCCTTACATGAGGGGGCTTCAAAGAGTTCATGGAAAACTTCCACTATTATTCAATTCCATCTTTTCCAAGAACTTTTGAAGCCCCTTTGTATATATTCAATGAACAAATTTATTATGTGGGCACACTACCCTCAAATTGTAAATCCTACTTCAAAACTTAAACCCAAAAATCCATACTAAAAATTGCATTAATCAGGCAATAGAGTAAATACCTGTTTAAATCAATACTCATAAAGTAAATTTTTTGTAACTGTGTTAAGGACTAAAGGAAAATCTAAGTATAGATTGACAAGATTGGGAGAAATGGAAACTTGGGACAGCCAGAAGGAAATTAGGTGCCCTACATGCTTAGAGGCAAGCAACAGCAGCCAAGAGTTGGTAGAGGGACTCAGACATTTTATGCAAAATTCAATGCTTATTGACCGTGAATTAGTACATAATAATTGGGTAGTAGCTGTTGAACCAGAACAAATTAATATATCATTTTTCCTCTTTACTGTCTACTTTGATTTCATCTATGACACTGAGAAATCTTTTCTATAGGTTATTGACACATGAGTTACAATTTTAGGAATGAGCCAGGTCTGGTGTGCTGTGGGCTAATGCATCATACAGCAAAGTCATTTGAACCACAAGGTCGGTGGTTCAAGCTCACTAGCTGCTCTTTGGAAACCCTATACAGGGTCATTATGGGTCATACTCGACTGGACGGCATTTAATAAGAACAACAATCTCTGTTAAATATGGGCCATTTTTCCTGGTAAAAACTAACCAGTCCTTTGTCTTTAGTCTATTTTCTAATAGATGAAAATGGTAAGACAAAAGATAGGCATGAAGAGAAAATGAGAGAAAGTGATAATGTGTGGATGTATTCTGACCTCCCTTTTGTTATTATTCACCTTATAGACCTGTCTATCACTTAGCTTAAAATGAGCAATGGAGGTGAGTCCATTTCCAGCCTTAGGGATTTATCAAAGGGTCTGCTCCAGGATTCCACCTATCTCTATCAGATCAGTAAGCCCATCTTTTTTTTTTTTTTTATGATTTTGAGTTTTGTTCCATAATATCTGCCACTCTGTCCAGAACCTCTTTTCTTAGTCATTTTTCAAAGCAATCTGCAGTGATAGCTGAACACCACTTGTTCTTCTCATCTCAGGGTTGTGGAGGCTCAGGTTAATGTGGTCTATAAGTCCTTTGGACTAATTGTTTCTTTGTGTCTTTGATTTTCTCCAGTTTTCTTTGCTTGAGGTGATGAAAGACCAATAGTTATATATTAGATGACAAGTCACAAGTTTGTAAGACCTCAATTGGTACACATCCAAAAGTCATATTCTATCATTGTCTTTATTGTCTATGCTTTGCCAATCAGACATATTTTTTCTCTGAGACATTGGTGCTGAGCCTCCATAGCTTGGAATGGCTAATGGCTAAGACATTTTCATATCTTTGTCTTGCAGGATTGGCTATGTACTTTATCTTTGTTGCCTTTAACTCTTGTTCTCTCAGTGTATTCCTCTGTAAGGCAAGCATGGCTTTTGTGTTGGTTTTGTGCTGAGTTTTCCCATATTGCCTATTACCTTCACCCAAATTGATAATGTGTTTACCCTCTAGTTAGTGACTTACCTTGCCTTCCTCTTGCAAAAGTAACTTTCAAAGAATAGTTCTTTCAGTGTGCAAATCCACTCTTGACTTTCTATAGTTGTAGTCTCTTAAAATATTTATCCTTTTGTTACTGATTTCATTTAGTCCTGGGTTAATGCTCTGGACTGCAAAGTCAATTTGAACTACAAGGTCAGTAGTTTAAGCTCACCAGCCACTCATCAGAAACCCTATACAGGATCACTATGGGTCTGAAATGATTTGACAGCACTTAACAACAACAACACTGTCCTTTAGGTTCAACCAAGTAATGAGGTATTGCACAAACTAATCATTTTTCTTTAATATTACATTGTATTCCATCGAGTGTATGTCCCATAGTTAGTTTATCCATTCATCCACTGATGGACACTTAAGGTTATTTATATATTTTTGCTATTGTAATTGTACATGATGAACCTGAGTATGTATCTATATGTTTATGTCATAGCTCTTGTTTCTCTAGTGTATATACCTAGTAGTGGTATTGCTTTGGCTATACAGTATTTCTATTTTTTTTAAGGGTTTGCCATAAAATTTTCCACATCACTTGTACCATCTTACAGTCCCACAAGCAATGTATAATGGTTCTAATAGCCTCACATCCTCCTCAGAATTTCTTGTTTTCTGTTTTATTTTTAATTATTTTAATTTTACTCAGTCTGTGTTGGAAGAAGTACATCCAGATGTGAAAAAAGAGGCCCACCCCCAGCTAGATAGAGTTACACAGTGGCAGCAACAATGGACTCAAGCCAAGCACAATTATGGCACAGAACCAGGCAGTATTTCATTCTGCTGTGATAAAGTGGCTATGAATCAGAACCAACTCGCTGGTACCTAACAACAACATAGGGTTTCTAAGCCTGCAAACTTTTAAGGATGCAGAAAGTCTCATATTTGTTTCAGAGGAACACCTGGTAGATTTGAAGTGCACATATCTATTTTTGTTAGGTGCCATCAAGTTAGTTTCAACTTATAGTGACTTTATACAAGGTTTCCAAAGAGCACCTGGTTGAGTTTGAACCACCAACTTTGTCATTAGCAGTCCAGTGCTCATCCCACAACACCACATCAGGACTCTGCCCATGCCTATTGTTTTTGTTGTTAAACAGTTACGACCACAGCCATATGGGTTTCTTAGTAAGGGCTGGTGGGTTTGAACCTCTGACCTTGCAGTTCAAACCAAACTTGCAGTCCAGTGCTTATCCTACAGTGCCATATCAGGACTCCACATGCCAATTAGAAGATAGAAAATACCATGGCTTGTATTAGGTGCACTTTAGTAATCAAAGTGTCATCTTTGCTATTTAACATTTTGAAGAGAGTTTTTGTAGCAGATTTGTTCAATGAAATATGTCCTTTGTTTCTTGACTGCTACTTTCATAACCATTGATTGTGTTGTTGTTGTTAGATGCAGTCAAGTCATAGAGACCCTATGCACAATAGAACAAAACACTGCCTACTCCTGAGTCATTTTCACAATTACTGTTACACTAGCACAAAAAATCCATGTATTGAGGGCCCTTCTCTTTTTTTTCTGACCCTCCATTTTACCAAGTATAGTGTCCTTATCCAGGGACTGATTTTTTTTTTTTTTTTTTTTTTATAATATGTCCCAATTATGAAAGACGAAATCTTGTCTTCCTTGCTTCTCAGGAGCATTTTGCCTGTACTTGCTCCAACATAGATCTGTTTTTTGGTTTTTTTCTAGCATTACATGCACTTTAAATTATGGTGTTGGAGAAGAACATTAAAACAATTGATTCCTCTATGGTCTTCCTTATTCACTATTCAACTTTCACATGCACATCAGGAAACTGAAAATACCATGATTTATTTGGTTAAGGCACACCTTAATCCTCAAAATGATAGCTTTGTTCTTTAACACTTTAAAGAGGTCTTTTTCAGCAGATTTACCTAATGTAAAACGGACAGAAGGCTAGCTTGTACACTGGGTGGCCTTCAGTCACTTAATTGGTGAAAAGACATTTGCTGAACCTTGGAGCTAGAGCTGGGTGTCTTGCTTCACACAGAGGCTTCCTTAAAAATGTGGAATGCCTTTTGAACACTTATTAGCAATGCTAAAAGAGCTTTGTAAAAATGTCAGAGCAAGACAAAGGCCTAGGGGCATGGCTGAGAAGCTCAGGACTAGAGAAAAGCTTGCCTGCAGGCATGATTGAGAAGAGAGTTTCCTGATAGGAAGAATTGCAACAGTAAGAAAGTTGGAAGTTGAAGAAGGCATTTCTGATTTAATGGATCTGTCTGTTGCTGCTTCTCCTCTGCTGCTGCAGTTTCTCTATGATCCCTCTGGTGTCACCTCTGTCTTTCTCCTGGATACAGGTTTTCAGGGAACAGAGATCTCAAGGTCCACTCCTCACTCTTATTTCTTGATGTTAGTGAGATCCCCTCCCCATCTTGCTTCTTAGTTGATTCATTTTAAACTCAGCAGAAAGGCAAAACTGGCAAACCCCCACGTTAGTATTTTAAATATCCTATTTGCATGGTTCCATCCAGTCATTTGATGTTGTTGTTGTTGTTATGTGCCTTTGAGTCATTTCTGACCCATAGCGACCCTGTACAGGATTTCCGAGGGTGTAAATAAATCTTTACCGGAGTAGAAAGCCTGATCTTTCTCCTGAGGAGCAGGTGGTAGTTTTGAACCGCTGATCTTAAGGTTCGCAGCCCAAATTCGTAACCACTATGCTACCAGAGCTCCTTAGTCATTCGATAGAAAAGTCATATCAAGTAATTCACTGCATTACAAATCATTTGTGGAAAAGTGTACAAGTATTCAAAAATGTTGCTGTCATTGTTTTTGTTATTAAGTGCCATTGAGACAGTTCCAATCCATAGTGACCCAGTATAGAGTTTCTGAGGAAGCCCTGGTGGATTTGAACCACTAACCTGGTTTATCTTGTAGTGCCCACCAGGACTCCTTTGAAAAATATTAGTGATGATAAATTAATATGTGATATTTGTGAGCATGAGAAGCATTATTTTAGAAAAAAATATTAATTCTCTGCAGATGGATCTGAAGAGTTGATATTATCCTAATCAAAATCATATTAAGATACTGTGATAAAAGTTCAGGGGGATCCAGACTCTTCAATGGAAGGGACTAAGGTTCCCAGGAATGTATACTGAAGCAACAAATATACAAGATGCCATTTTCAAATCACTGAAGAAATGAGGTCCTCTTCAATTAACAGTGATTAAAAAAAAAACACACGAAATTAATTCACATGAATGATTTAGATGTGAAAACCAAATTTTTCACAGGAAAACACAAGGGAATATCATTATGTCCCACAATAAAAGAAATATTTTTAAGGTATTATGATACAAAGTATAAGAAATTTAAATACCACATTACTTCCTAATGAGTATATTAAACATAATAACTGTATAGGCAATAAGTTGTTTGTTATTGTTAAGCACTAAGTTCTGACGCTTAGTGACCCCAGTATAGGGTTTTCAAAGAGCAACTGGTGAGCTTGAACCACCAATCTTCCCATTCAAAGCGACTTTGCAGTCCATAACCCACAGTGCCACACCAGGACTCCATTATACAGTAAAACTTTATTAGATTACTACGGCTGTTGTTTTTTAAGGCAGTATAACCATTCATTTTGAGAAATCATATATTTTCCAATTTTTATTCTGAACAAAAAAGATTAATTCATTTGTTTGCTTTCCCATGAGTCCTTTATCTGTAGGTGTCCTCATGTATGTTTACACGCATAAATACAAGTAATCTCCCATTTATGATATATATTCAAGTTGTGATGAACTACACTTATTGCTTATGACTGTCCTTTTTGTATATTTTACAAAAATATGTACTATGTACATAAATATATGATATATATTACAAACAATGCTACAGCATGTAATTTGATGATATCATTCTCAATGCTCTCTTGCAGATGTTCAAATTTATGATTTTCTGTTCAAAACACTTTTGGATATCAGGCTATGGGCTGGTCTACAATGAAGATGGTGTTGAGAGTCATAAGGAGCAGAAACTTGGGCAATGTTCAACTTTAACAATCAATTTTGCACACGTCTGACACAATTCCAACTTCATTGTTATAACACTGATGTGACTTCATAGATCAGTCCCATGATATTAGGTTTTAGGTGTTGTCAACTGGGTTCTGATTAATGCAGAGCCCATATACTGCCCAGTCCTGCACCATCTCACAATTATTGTTATGGTTGCGCTCATTGTTGTAGTCACTCTCAATCCATTGAGGGTCTTCCTCTTTTTCTCTGACCTTCTACTTCACCAAGCATGATGTCCTTCTCCTAGGACTGGTGTCTCTGGATAGCATATTATGGTTGTTTTTATACCTTACAAATAAGATAGTTTATGTATCATGAAAGGCTGGTTTTAAAATATTTTCAATAATAAATTATCTTGCAGAGAAAATAAATCTAATTAATAAAGTTAATTCATGGATATTCAATAATCATCACTTTCTAAGAAAAACTTAGTTGAATGACATATACATAATAGTGTTTGTAATTAGGTCCCATCAAGTTGGTTCCTACACATAGACACCCTAGGCACAATAGAATGAAACAGTGCCTTGTCCTGAGTCATTCTCACAATTGTTGTTATTGTTGCCATTGGGCCAATCCATCTTGTTGGGGGTCTTCCTTTTTTCATTGACCCACTAGAATATCTCTTGTTATACTATGTGGTAAACAAGACCACATTCTAAAGAAATTGGAGAGTAGCATATGGTATGTTTGATAAGATGGAGGGTCAGGGAAAAAGAGGAAGATCCCCAACAAGATGGATTAGCAAAGTAGCAGCATCGATGGACTCAAGCGTGGCAACTATAGTGAGGTTGGCCCAGGATCAGGCAGTGTTTTGTTCTGTTGTGCATAAGGTCGCTATGAGTTGGTACCGACTCAATGGCACCTAACAACAATAAGAAATGTGGTATGTGGTATCTCAGTAGGTTATTTTATAAGGAAGCCATAAAGCAACCAGAGGCCCAGATGCCGGGTACTCCTTGGTAGTTAGAGACTGCTCTGTGGGAACACAGAGCCCTGGTATTCAGGGTTTGAGATATATGCTCAAGGCAGGGAGTGGGGCAAGAGCAGTAGTGTTCAGATCTTGTACCTACACTGGCATACACCTTTCCTCATTTAAACCATTCAGTATCTCCTTGTTCTGTTTGAACAACTGCCTCTTGGTCTGTGTAGAGGTTTCCCATGAGCACAATTAAGTGTTCTAGAAAACCTATTCTTTGCTATGTTATCCATAGCTTGTCATGGTCCACACAGTTGAAAACTTTTGCATAGTCAATAAAGCACAGGTAAACACCTTTCTGATATTTGCTGCTTTCAGCCAAGATCCATCTGAAGTCAGCAATGATATCCTTCATTCCATGCTCTCATCTGAATCCAGCTTGAACATCTGGCAGTTTCCTTTGGATGTACTGTTGCAGTTGTTTTTAATTAGCTTCAGCAAAATTTTACTTGCATGTGATATTAACGATATTGTCCAATTATTTCTACATTCCACTGAGTCACCTGTCTTTGGAATGTGCATGCACATGGATCTCTTCCAATCATTTGGCCAGGTAGTTGTCTTCTAAATTTATTGGCATAGATGAATGAATTCCTTCAGTGCTACATCCATTTGTTGAAAGATTTCAATTTGTATTCCATCAATTCCTGGAGCTTCATTCTTTGCCAATGTCTTCATTTCACCTTGGACATCTTCCTTTAGTACTATTGGCTTTTGATCATATGCTACCAATTTAAGTGGTTGAACATTTATCATAGTTTTTTATACAGTACTATAGAGTTTGGATGGAGTCCTGGTGTGGCAGTGTGGGTTAATGTGCTGGACCGCAAGGTTGGTTTGAACAGCAAGGTCAGCAGTTCAAGCTCACGAGCCACTCCTTGGAAACCCTATACTTAACAACAACAACATAGGGTTTGGATATTCCCCTTTTATATAATAAGTCCTAGAAATTTTGCCCATGAATCATGTTTGCTTAAAAGTCACTGAATTTCTTTTGTTTATTAAAATGTTGCTGAGCTGATCAAAACCCACTAACCACTGTCATTGTCAATGTTTTTGAAGAATTTTGCCATCTAGTCCTTAGAAAAAAACGTGACTTGTATGTGGTTATTAGATGATGTGAAATCGCACTCAATGACTGGAGACCGCCATGGACAATACAACAAAATGGTGCTTGGCCCAGTGCCATCCCCATGTGATAGCACTTTTGTAATTGTCACTGGCTGATGTTCATAAGTGAATTCTTAGTGTTTCTTCCTAGTCCATCTTCATTTAGAAGTTTCCCTGATGCCTATTCAACATCACAGCAACAAGTAAGTTACTATTGACTAGCAGTACATGAGGTGCATTAGCCAGGAACCAAACCCAGGTTTCCTCCATTGTTGTTGTTGTTAAGTGCTGTTGACTCATGGCAACTCTGTATGAGGTTTCTAAGGAGCAACTGGTGGATTTGAACTGGTGACCTTGTGATTCGCAATCCAGTGCTGATCCTATAATGCCACAACAGGTTTCCTCCATAGAAGGTAAGAAATACTAGGAAGTATATGTGCCTTAGACCAAGTTTTCTAGAGAAGCAAAACCTGTGAAACATATATAAATACAGAGAAAGAACTTTATTATCAAAGAAACAACTTACAATAACAGATTCCCAGGTCCCTATAGGAAGATAGAGAGACTTTTCCTCATGTCCATTATATTAGGAGCAGGTCACACCCCCAAGGAAGCATCCCATTAATTGATTGGCTACTCAGAATCACTCATCATAGAGCTAACTATGCCTGTATTAGGTTTCATCACCATGAAAATAAGCACATCTCAATTGCTAAGCCTCTGGAAATTCTGGACTAGTCAAGTTTGACATAAATATTCCTAATTAGTAGAGGTCACTCTTTTCAACTTGACACCTATAAACTATATTCATAATCTCTTAGTAAAGAAAATTATAAAGTCATACTTGTGTCTAACATGATGTAGCTAAACCATATATAACCAAAAACATACTGGCCCCATTTTCATCTTTGTTGTTGGTAAGCGCCATCAAGTTGATTCCAACTCACAGTGACCCTGTATAGAATTTCTGTAGATCAACTGGTGAGCTTGAATCTACGACCTTGTGGCTCAAACCCACCTTAAAGTTCAGTGCATTAACCCACAGCACCACACCAGGACTCTTAAATGTCACACATTAATAAAGGAAAAAAAAAAAAAAAAGATACACACATGCACAACAAAACAAAAATCTATATTCATTTCAATGTCCAAAGGGCACATTTTGCAAACCAACCTACTCCCCATAGTTACACAACCTTACTCAGTCCATGGGCCTAGAGTCCACAGCTTCTAGCGTATCTCCATAACACTTCCTTTAGTGTCACCTCTGCTGTTGCAGTTTTTTGTTTGTTTGTTTCCTTTCTTTAAGTTTTTATTGTGGATTCAGTGAAAGCTTACAGGGCAGATCATCAATTTACATTCAACAAATCATACAATTTGTTTCATCACATGATTACATTCTCCTCCATGTACCTACCATCAGTTAACAGTATTTCTCTCTATTCCCTTTAGCTCTTTTAAAAAAAATCACTCAGGCATATATAATAATTTACACCACCAAAGGGCACATTCTGCAAGTTGGCCTCATGGCCACCATCTCTTAGTGCCTCTCTTTACATGAATCTAGAATCCTCAGCCACTCCCCAGCTCTATGTCCCCATCTCTGTCTCCATTTCTGGTGTCGCTGCTTCTCTAGATAAGGTCCTGCATTTCACTTGTGCTCATCTCCCTTGATGGTCCTGGGATCCTTTGTTTCTGGACTGTAAGATTAACTGCTCACCCAATTTTGTTACTAAACTTCTACCTTTACAATTATGATAGTCGCAATTTGTCATGAAAACAATTACTCACTACTGAATCATAAGAATCTTATCCGCATCTCTTTTTTTTTTTTTGCAGACATAGAAATAATTTATTTTGACTGGACTGCTAACCACAAGGTTGGCAGTTCAAGCCCACCAATAACTCTTTTTTTTTTTTCTTAAGTGTTTTATTGTGAATTATGTGATAGTTTACATGGGAGTACATTAGTTTTGTATTCATTCTATCATATATCATCTCATTGTCATGGTTACAATCCCCTCCATGCAATCCTTCCCCCTGACTGATTCTTGCTGTAAGGACTTGTTCCCTCTTTTGAGCTACTGCTTCCATAGGTGTAGGTCAAGTTCATCAAATAGTATGAGAATACTTTTTTTTCCCCCCCTTTTCTTTTTACTTCTGGTTGAGCTCTGATCATCCAGTCGCTGAAGCCAGGATAAGTGGTTATTATCTGCAAGTGTGGG
>NW_006408709.1:1018605-1020265 GCF_000296735.1 Chrysochloris asiatica | reverse complement strand
TCATGCCTTTATTGCCCCCTCATTTTAGGTAGCCAATATCTAAGTTGCCTGTCCCTCTCTACCCTGTGTACAGAGGGGATAGCATTGATAATTGATGTGAAGACTCCTTCCCTCTCTGTTGTTGTTTAGAGTTACTACCTCCATGGGTATAGGTCAGGTTAATCAAATTGTAGCAATTTACCCTTGAATTCCTTTATCAAAAACTTGGGGATTTGTTTGTTTGTTTGTTTTGCTTTTTTATCTTCCTCTAGACAAGTTCTGATTATCAAGCCATCGAGTCTAGATCAAATGGGTACTATCTGCACATTTGGGTGTTCTTGTGCCTTTCACCTCACTTCATATCAGCTGGATGCTTCACTCTCAGCTCTGGCCCTCTGTGGCAAGGTCCTTGTCCATGGGCTCAGGTGTCTCCAGATCTCACCACACTTTGGACGAGCAGTCTTTCCTCTTCTCTCTCTCATCTCCAGGTCAAAGGGAGTTGATGGACCATGGTAGTTGAACTCAGCCCAATTCTTCATTGCCACCTTTCCCCTTCTTTCACTCACCAGTAGACCAATGTGGTTATCAGTAAGATTACATGCCTGCTCATGTGTTCCCTTTGAGTTTCAGTCTTAGAGGGTGGTGTGTCCTGAAGGAACTTGATCGTTTGCCTTGATGGCTTCCTGGTGAACAGCCTGCTTATTCTTGTAGTAGCCAGTCATACTGCCATTTTTGTTTTGGATTTTTCCTGATAATCTTTGTTTGAAGATGCATCTTCTGTCACTCTAGCTGTTCCAGTATGGTCTGCTTGTCCTTTCTAGTGGGAGTGTCCCACCTCAGAAGGTTCTGAATGGGACTCAGGATTCCATTTAATATCCTATACTCTGCAAAGTCTCTGCAAGAAGCCTGTTTCACTGGGCAAGTTCTAGAACCCCTTTTAGGTATTCCAATCAGTTATAGGCTGAAGACAGGCTTACAAGTTTTCTGTAATCATGTTTCCCAACACTCCTTTCTATCCCATTCAAGTGTCTACTTTACAATAGTAGGCAAAGAAAACCAATATTCATAAGGCAGTCAAGCATCTTAGTATTATCTTCCCTCTTCAAACTATGCCTAGATCCCTGTATCACACAGTACTGTTGTTCCAAGGTTAAACATGCTTCACTATTTACCTCTGCCCCATTTAGCCCATGCAAACCTCTCTCAGTGTTCCACTATCTATCTTGTTCTTCTACCTTCTTGCCCTTCTTGTATTGCCCTCCCCAACACTCAAAACTATGATATGTCTGCCTTTAACTTGTGATCTACCGTTGCTTACCTCTACTTCCCCTGAAACACCCCACCCCAACCCCACCATTGTGGTTACCTTATATTTCATTAACTTTTACCTCCATATAAGACAGTCTATTTTATCCTGTAATTTTCCTGACTTTCCAACCACCTAGATCTCTGACCTCCAAGATCTTCTGAATTTGTTCTTATAATTTTATCCTGTTCTCGATTCTTCCATTTGTCAATTGACTTCCAGGTGATGCTGCCACATACATCAGTTTCTGGTTATTGTTTGTTATTGTTGATTATCTGTCCACAGAACTTCCTTTAGGATGTTTTTCAATGCAGGGTTGCCGTTGGCAAAATCCTTTAGCTCCTGTTTATCCTGGAATGTTTTGATTACACCATC
>NW_006408709.1:1015503-1018086 GCF_000296735.1 Chrysochloris asiatica | reverse complement strand
CTCATTAGATCTGGCTTCCATCTCTTCAATTCTACTCCTTTGTCCTTTCAGTGAATTGTTCATTTCTGATATTCTATTAGTAGTTGCTTTGACCTCTTTCTGTAGGCTTTGAATTGTTTTCAATGCTGTATCTATTTTATTTGATTGTTCTTGTAGTGTTTACCTGACTTCTTCCTTATTTTTCTCAACTCTATTGTATGGTGCATTGATTCATTTTATAATCATTTTTTCTGAATTTCTTCTCAGGCATTTCCAAAGCCTGCCCTCTTTCCAGTATGGAGTTAGTCCTACCTCTAGCTCATTTATCTCAGTCTCTTTATCTTGTTTCCAGACATGTGCTAGTATGGTCATCTGTTTCTGCTTTTTTGGGAATATTCAGGAGATATTTGTGGCCTTAATACTTAAATGGGTGTGTATTTTCATATTTTTTTATGTACTCTGTTTGCCTCGAGGTAGCTGGGATCAGGAGATGGACTTCTCTTTTCACTCTTCTTCCTGAGAAATTTGAAGATGCGATTGTTGGTTGTTATGACATAACTCAGGATTTAATTATCAGCCTGCTTCCTTTTTAGTCTGCCTGTCTTGCTCCACAACCCCCGTTCAGGCCTTTTTCCTAGTGATAAACAGTGCAGGGCCGGCTGTTCCTGTTTTGTGCTTCCTTTTGGTTTTAAGTGGACACTGTCCTTTTAAATTTTGAGAAGATCTGTGCACATGCATAATAGAACCCTCTGAGAATGGTGGTGGAGTATGTGCTCACTCAGGCACCCCCTCTAATCACCAGAATGGATGTGCATAGAAGGCGAGAGGCCAATAAACAAATACGAAGAAAAGAGTGTCCACACCTTTATCTCCGTGGTTCTGTCAGGCGTCTGTGACAGCTCTTTTCCTTCCCTTGTTCAGTCTCGCCCAAGATGGATGCTCAGGGAGCAGCTAAGTGCCTTGGATTAGAAAGTACTGAATTTCTTGCTTCTGCTACAAATTCCACTGGCTGTAAGCCTTCCAATTTCCTAAGTATTCCTTTGTAAGTGGTTCAGAGTTCTGGGACCATCCTCGGGAGCCTGCTTGGTCTGATATTCTGTGTTGTTGCTGATGGAACGCCTCACTGTACTTATATCTGATCCACCATCTTGTTTGTTCTCCTGTTGTAGTTTTTCCAGACAGAGATCCTAAGCTCTACTCATACTCTTCTTACTTAAAGGTCCCAGGATGATCTGTTCCTAAACTGAAAGATAACTACACCCCTCTTTTAGTTACACATCTTCTACAATTACAGTTTTGACCATCACAATTAATCCTGTTAATAATTGTTGTTGTTTTTCATAGATGTCATCGAGTCGATACCAACTCATAGCAACCTATGTACAACAGAACAAAACACTGCCCAATCCTCCTCTAACCTCACAATTGTTGCTACATTGAGGCCATTGGTGCTGCCACTGTGCCAATCCATCTTGCTGGGGGTGTTCTTCTCCTCTGACCCTTCACTTTACTATATGATATCTTTCTCCAGTGACTGGCCCTCCTGAACATATATCTGAAGCATGAAAGGCAAAGTCTGGCCATCCTGGCTACCAAGGAGCACTCTGGCTGTATGTCTTCCAACAGAGATCTATTTGTTCTTTTGGCAGTCCATGGTACTTTCAATATTCTTCTCTAACACCATAACTCAAATGCATCAATTCTTCTATGGTCTTCCTTATTCATTATCCAACTTTTGCATGCATATACAGTTACTGAAAATACCATGGCTTGTGACAGGTGTACCTTTGTCCTTAAACATACATCTCTATTCTTTAACACTTTAAAGAGGTCTTGTACAGCAGATTTGCCCAATGCAATACATCTTTTGATTTCCAGCCTACTGCTCCCATGAGTGTTGATGATTGATCCAAGCAAAATGAAGTGACTGACAACTTCAATCTTTCTCCATTTATCATGATGTTATTTATTGTTCCAGTGGTGAGGACTGTTTTCTTTACATTGAGGTACAACCCTTACCAAAGGCTGTGGTCTTTGATCTTCATCAATAATTTTTTTTAAGTCCTCTTCGCTGCTTTCAGCAAGCACACTCACAATTAAATCATAAAATCTTATAAGCATCATAATCAGACACATCTGGAAAAGAGAGAAACTATTCAAGGGATTCTCCCTTGTCCCCTCATTCCAAAACTAAGCACACCATGAACTTGTAAGCCAGCCACTTCATGCCCTTATAGCCCCACCCCCATTTTTGATAGCCAACATCTAAATTTCCTATGCCTATCAACCAGTGCATTGAGGGGACAAGAACATTTCTTGATCTGAAGAATCTTCCATTCTAATTGGACTTTTGAGCAATTGTATCCATAGCAACAGTACAGTTTATTCATCTGTAGCAATTGACACTTGCTCACAGTGTCAGTCATCTTTATCTTCATCTGGTAAGGTTCTGGTCACAACTCAGTCCTAGCCATCCAAGCAAGGTCGAGTTGATACCAACTACAAGATTAGGCGAGAACATCTTGATTGTATCTTGATTATATCAGGATTGTATCAAGAATGACATTGAAATTTAAAGAGACAGTATAGACATAAAACCAAACG
>NW_006408709.1:1006761-1012105 GCF_000296735.1 Chrysochloris asiatica | reverse complement strand
CTTTTGGAAATCCTAGGCAAGTGAATTTGATACAAAACTACACTACAATATGCATACATAAATTGCCACTTAGTACTTAGTGATACGCTCAAATGAAGTACAAATGCAATCATGTAAACATGTTATAAACAGATTAGATTACTTCTTTTTAGAAATCAGTGAGTCATTAACAGTGTATGTATCTAGCTAGTTTCAATGCATACTAATTTAAAGAACATATACATTTGTATTGGTGTCCTACTTCTCTAACAGCAGATAAATGTTCAAATAAATAATTTTGTGAATATTAGTTTTCAACCTATTAATAAAAATAATGAAAAATAATACATACCAATGAATATGTAATTCAGCAATAAGGTATTTTAAACAATGCTTTAAACATTAATAAATTTTGTTTATAAGCCCCACTGACGTTTTTCTGAAATTTTGTCATCACATTACTTACACTAAAATTAATCTAAAATGGAAAAAACATAGTCAATATTGATTCTTCATCAAGTAGTGTTGATAAGAACTTTAGAAGTAGGAAAGAGTAGATTAAAAATCACTTAACTAATATTTCAAACTGATGGCTGTTACTAGTCTCAAGTGTTGTTTAATTATTTCCAAACATTTAGAACCAAATGGAGTTGAGCAACAAATGTTAACAGCTGATAAATTGAATTTAAGCAAAGTTAAAAACTTTTGGGTGTCGATAAACTATCAGAAGAGTGAAGTGACAATTTACAGATTGGGCAAAAAGTATGTGGGAATCATATATCAGATAAGAATATAATGTCCCGAGTATATAAATAATTCCTACAAGTCAACAATCAAAAAATTAAACAATCAAATTAGGCGAGAGGAACTTTTTTCTGCCAAAATTGATAACATCCTTCGAGGGTTATGCAAAATTAAAAAAAAAAATGTGTGCCTTTAAAATTGGTCACACATTATAACCAATTTTATAAACTCATCCTTATGATTTTGGTCAAACATTTAATTAACTTATCCATAATGCGATAGGTGGAACTGGCGTTGCCTTGGCAGGGTTAGACCAAATGATTTCATGGGCCTTATAAGTTCTGTGGCCCAGAAATTCCCCACCCCTGCATTAAATAAATGTTTGTTGTTATGTGCCGTGGAGTCGATTCTGACTCTTAGAGACACTTTACAGGGTTTCTGAGGCTGTTAATCTTTACTGGAGCAGAAAACCTCAGCTTTCTCCCGCGGAACCTTGCGGTTCGCAGCCCTTTCGTAACCACTTTGCTACCAGAGCTCCTTGTAAGAACTTTAATAGATATTTCTAGCAGGAAGATATACAAATAGCCAATGTTGTTGTTTTTAAGTGCTATCTACTCGGTTCTGACCCATAGCAACCATGTATAGGATTTCTGAGGAGCAGCTGGTGAATTTGAACTGTAAACCTTGCAGTTTGAACTGACTTTGAAGTACAGGCATTAGCACACAAAGCCACACCAGGACTCCAAATGGCCAATGTTATTGTTGTTAAGTGCTGTCAAGTCAATTCCGACCCATAGCGACCCTGTATAGGGTTTCTGAGGATCAGCTGGTGAACTTGAACCACCGACCTTGCAGTTCAAACGGCTTTGCAGTCTGGCACATTAACCTACAGCGCCACACCAGGACTCCAAATGGCCAATAGACACATGAAAAGATGCTCAGTGTCATCAGTCATTAATGCTTTACTTTGGAGTAAATTTTGGCACAAAGACCCTATAAGATAGAGTAGAACTTCCCCATAAGCTTTGTAAGGCTGTAATCTTTGTTGTTGTTGTTAAGTGCAGTCAAGTCAGTTCTGACCCATGGTAACCCTGTATAGAGTTTCCTAAGAGTAGCTGGTGAGCTTGAACCCCCAACCTTGTAGTTCAAACCAACATTGCAGTACAGCACGTTAACCCACAGAGTCACATAGAAGACCAAAAGGCCCACATTTGACTGGTAGGTTCCAAATGCAGACATTTTAGTTAGCAGCCAAACACTTAACCACTGTGACACCAGAGCTCATTCCTTAGTCATTAAAAACAAAATAAAACAAGGCAAAAACCACTGCCATTGAGTCAATTCCAGTTCATAGTAATTCTATATAGGGTTTAGAGTCTTTAAGAGCACACAGATTCATCTTTTTCCCACTAATATTTGGGTCTGAATGTCAGACCTTGTGGTTAGCAGTCCAGTACTTATTCTGGTACTGGACTGCTCTGGTAGCACAGTAGTTACGAATCGGGCTACTCATCTCAAGGTCAGCAGTTCAAAACTACCAGCCGTTCCATGGGAGAAACATGCGGCTTTCGGCTTTCTGCTCCAATAAAGATTTACAGCCTCAGAAACCCTATGCAGGATCACTATGGGTCGAATCAACTCCACTGGACAGCACTTAACAACAACTTATTCTACAGAGCCCCCGGGGCTCCATAGTCGTTGTTGGTGCTGTTGTTGTGTGACTTTGACTTGGTTCTGACTCATAGTGACCTTGCATAGAGTTACTGGTGGATTTGAACTGCCAACCTTATAGTTAGTATTCCAATATTTATCCTACAGTGCCATACCAGGACTCTTGGTTATTAGTGTAATGCAAATTAAAACCACAATGAGATACCACTTTACAGTACTAGCAGGAATATTATCAGAAAATATCAGGTATTGATTTAAGGACTGAGTAAGTGCAACACTTGACTATTGCTGGTGGGAATATAAAATGAGAACAGCTGCTGTGGAAAACAGATTGCCAGAACTCTAAAATGTTAATTTTAAGTACCAGCAATTCTACACCTAGGTATATATCCAAAAGTTTGAAAGCAGGGACTCAGACAGACACATATACACCAATATTCATTGTAACACTATTCACAATATCCAATAGATTGTTTCCATCTATTGGATTGGAGTCCTGGTGTGGTGTTGTGAGTTAATGCGCCAGACCGCAAAGCCGTTTGAACTGCAAGGTAGGTGGTTCAAGCTCACCAGCTGCTCCTTGGAAACCCTATACAGGGTCGCTATGGGTCGGAATTGACTCAACAGCACTTCACAACAACACAACATGCATACTATGGATGCTATTCAATCATTAAAACAAGTTCTGATTCGTGCTAGTATATGGATGAACCTTGAAACCATGTGAAGTAAATCTGTCACAGAAGGACAGATATTGTATGAATTCACTTAAATGAAATATCTACTGTGGGATATAGTGCTAGAAGATGAGCCCCATAAGTTGGAAAGCACTCAAAATACATAGAGGCCATGCTATGAACTTGAGCATCCCAAAGAATATGAAGATGATATAGGATTGGGCAATACTTCAGTCTGTTGTACATGGAGTTGCCATAAGCTTACTTAATAGCAACTAACATCATATCTATTTATAAACATATAAATAAAGATAGATATACTAGGTAGATATACTAGGTAGGTAAAGTAGAGATATGGTGTAGCACTGTGGGCTAACGCGCTGGACTGCAAAGTCAGTTTGAACTACAAGATCATTGGTTCAAGCTCACCAGCTGCTCCTTGGAAAATCTTTACAGGGTCACTATGGGTTGGAACTGACTCAATGGTACTTAACAACAACAACAAAAACAAAACAGATATATAACTGTTTTGGTGTGGCACTGTAGGGTAAGTATTGGACTACTAGTTGCAAGGCTGGAGGTTTAAACCCACCAGCTGTTCCTCAGAAACCCAATACAGGGTCAAAATGTGTCACAATGACTCAGAACTGACTCAGTAGCACTTAACCCCAACACTGTTGGCAGTCTCCTTCATTTTTGCTGTACCTCTACATTACCAAGCATGATGCCCTGCTCCAGAGACTGGTAGCTCCTGATAATATGTCTGAAGTATGAGAGACAAAGGCTGGCCATCTTGGCTTCTAAGGAGCATTCTGGATGTACTTCTTCCAAACATAGATTCATTTGTTCTTCTTGCAGTTCATGGTACCTTTAATACTCTTCTCCTACACCATGACTCAAATGCATCAATTCTTTGACCATCTTCCTTGTTCATTGTCCAGATTTCACATGCATAAGAGACTATTGAAAATATCTTGACTTAGATCAGGTGCACCTTAATCCTCAAACTGACATCTTTGCTCTTGAACACTTTAAAGAGGTCTTGTGCAGCAGATTTTCCTAATGCAATACATTGTTTGATTTCTTGACTGCTGCTTACAGTAGTATTGATGGTGGATTGAAGCAAAATGAAGTCTTTGACAATTTCAATCTTTCCCCCATTTATCATGATGCAATTTATTGGTTCATTAGCAAGGATTCTTGTTTTCTTTACATTGAAGTGCACACCATACCAAGGGCTGTGACCATTAATCTTCATTAGTAAGTGTTTTAAGTTCTCTTCACTTTCAGCAAGCAAAGGTCTATCATCTGCATATCACAGTTTGTTAATGTGTCTTCCTCCAATTCTGATTCCACATTCTTCTTCATATAATCCAACTTCTCCAATTACTTTCTCAGCATATAGATTGAATAAGTGTGGTAAAAAAAAAATATAACCTTGGTGCACACCATTCCTGATTTCAAACCATTCAGTTTCTTCTTGCTCTTTTTGAACGACTGCCTCTTGGTCTATGTACAGGTTTCTCACCAGCACAATTAAGCATTCCAGAATACTAATTCTCCATAACATTGTCATGTTTGTCATGATCCACAAAGTAGAAAAACTTTGTATAGTCAATAAAGCACAGGTAAACATATTTCTGGTATTCTCTGCTTTCAGCCAAGATCCATCTGATATCAGCACTGATATTCCTCATTCTATATCCTTAGCTGAATGAATCTGGCTTGGACCTTGGCAGTTTCCTGTCAGTGTATTTTGCAGCCATTTTGGCATTATCTTAAGCAAAATTTTACTTGCATGTGATATTAATGAAATTGTCCAATTATTTCTGCATTCTATTGGGTCACCTCTCTTTGTAATTGACTCATTTATGGATTGATTCCAGTAAGCTAGACAGGTAGCTGTCTTCCTAAATTTCTTGGCATAGATGAAAGAGTACCTCCAGTGCTGCATCAGTTTGTTGAAGATTTCAATATGTATGTCATCATTTCCCAGAGCCTAGTTCTTTGTCAATACATTTAGTTCACTTTGGACTTTCTCCTTCAGTATCATTGGCTCTTGAACATATACTATTTCTTTTAGATACAGTGATTCTGTGTATTCATTCCAATCTCTTTTGATATATTCCTCAGTTCTTTCAGCTTCAGAAATGCAGAACATGTTCTTCTTTATTTGTTTTCTAAATCCAGATCTTTGCACATTTCATTATAACATTTGACTGTTTCTTCTTGAGCCCTTTGCAATTTTCTGCTCTTCTCTTTTAGCTCCTAAT
>NW_006408709.1:1001220-1006576 GCF_000296735.1 Chrysochloris asiatica | reverse complement strand
ATATATATATATTCAAAAACAAATGTTAAATCAGTGGTCTTTACAACATCTGTCAGTACTCATGTAAACCTTCTGCCCAGATTTGTTATATTTTATGCATCAAGTGAAAAACAATCCTTCATGACTCTTCTTTTCAACGAGAATGCAAATTCATCAAAAGCAAAGTTATTTTCTTCATACTTTACTTCCTTACAGAGTCTAGTGCTCAGTTGATTTGAAGTATTAGTAACAAGAAAAAGGAAATTAAAATTGAAATTAGAGTTGAATTATAACTAAAATATTAGGTGGAATTGATATATGTGTAGACATTTCTTTACTCTAACCCTTTTTATGTTATACTACTTAAGCACTTAAACAAACCCACTTGAATTCAAATAGCTAATCAAGATTCCGTATGCCCACCAAATGAAGTATTGCTGAGGCATTGTTTAAAACATCCAACAATAAAACATTGGAAACAATTTTAGTTTCTATCTCTAAAATGATTGCTCAGAAAGAATACATTTAAATAATTTAAGCACTTTAGACTAAGATTATTGTGACTTTGAGTCCCTTTGGGCCAAGTTACTTAGTATTTTAGGTTAATTCCTCCTGATAAATAAGATAAAATCCCTGTTCAAAAAAGATAAATTAAGATTTGTTTATGTCATGTGCATTCAGAGGAAAAAAAAATGTTATTGCATGTTTTTACTGAGTGATACTTGGGCTTTCACCAGAGGCTTAGTACTTAAGTAATTAGCTCTAAATATAATCAAAAGCTAGTATAAGCTTCTCTAAAAGGCAACCTTTAATTATGATTTTTAACATCTTCAAAAGATATGCAGATATAGAAACTTGAGCCCATTCTGCTCAAAAGATAGACTTTGCCTGCCAGACTTAATCAAACATTATGAATTCTATAGAGTTCTCTGCATCAATAGCTTAAAAAAAAAAGAAAAGAAAGAAAGAAAAGGACCCTCCATAAATAAGAGTGCAGTGCAAAGTATGCTGCTTCTGTGATTGTCTGGCATAAAACTCATTCGATTCTGGCTTGCATTCTTTCAGCATCATTTACAGCTACACCAAAAACCAACAGCACCTCCAACAGGAAAGAAATGAACAGTAAGCTACACAGTTCATCTCATGTTTATTTAGGTAAGAGACCTATATTCATTTTAATGAATTTCTGACAAACAGCAGCAACCTCAATGAGTTCATTGATTTGAATTCTTTTTTTGTTGTTGTTATTTTTCTCAATTATCCTAAGAGCTTACCCTTTCACTGAAAGACATTTCTGTGACTTTTTTTTTTTTTAAGGTTAGCTCTGAAGCAGTGTTACCTCTTTTTTTCAGTCTTGGAAGAGCAGCTTTCACAAAAAACAACTTCCCTGGGGTTAAATTTTGCAATCAACCTTTATTGTTGCTTTCAAGAGCATGCATAGTTTAGAGCCATTATGCATTGCCTGTTGATTAACATTTATTTTATTGATGTAAAATTTAATAAACAATCCCTTATTAGATAAAAAAAAATCTGTGTTATTCAATTAACTGACATAGGATAGGAGCCCTGATGGCACAATGGTTGCATGTTCAGCTGCTAACTGAAATGCTGTCAGCTCAAATCCACTGAGCAACAATTTAGGATAAATATCTGGTAATCTGCTTCCATAAAGATTGCTGTAGTTGTTAAATGCCATTGAGTTTGGTTCCAACTCATAGCAACCCTGTGTAGGGTTTCTAAGGAACATCTGATGAGTTTGAAATGCTGACCTTGTGGTTCAAAGCCACTTCATGCTCCAGTGATTATCCTACTGTGCCACACCAGACTTGCCCACAAAGATTACAGCCTAGAAAACCCTAAGGAATAGCTCTGCTCTGCCACATAGAGTCACTGTAAGTCAAAAATTGACTTCACAGAAGAAAGTTTGTAAGTCCATCTTCAGCCTATAACATATTGGAATACCTAAAAGGGGTTCTAGAACTTGCCCAGTGAAGTAGGCTTCTTGCAGAGCCTTTGCAGTGCATAGGACCTTAAGTGGAATCCTGAGTCCCATCCAGAACCTTCTGACATGGGACATTCCCACTAGAAAGGACAAGCAGATCAACCTGGAACAGCTAGAGCAACAGAAGGTATATCTTCAAATAAAGATCAGCAGGAAAAAATCTAAAACTATAAGAACAAGCAAATTGTTCAATGGGGAGCCATCAAGGCAAGCAATCAAGTTCCTTCAGGACAAACCAACTTCTAAGACTGAAACTCAAAGGGAACACATGAGCAGACATGTGTGCGTGCTGATGACCATATTGGTCTACTGGTGAGTGGAAGAGGGGGAAAGGCGGCAATGAGGAAATGGGCTGATTTCAATCACGGTCCATCAACTCCCATTGACCTGGTCCAATGTGTGGTGAGACCTGGGATCACCTAAGTCCATGTACAAGGAAATAGCCACAGAGGGCCAGAGCTGAGAGTGAAGCATCCAGCTGATATGAAGTGAGGACAGGCCACAAGAATGCCCAAACTTGCAGATAGTACTCATTTGACCTAACCTCGATGGCTTGATAATCAGAACTCATCTAGTGGAAGATTAAAAAAAAACAAAAAAACTATAAAGGAAACAAGTGTAAATTGTTATAATTTGATGAACTTGACCTATACTTATGGATGTAGTAGCTCAAAATACCAACTGAGAGGGAAGGAGTCTTCACATCAAGTATCAAGCCTATCCCCTCTGTGTACAAGGTAGATAGGGACAGGCAACTTAGACATTGGCTACCTAAAATGAGGGGGCAACAAAGGCATGGAGTGACTTGCTTACAAGTTTTCAAAAGGGAGTATAGTTTAAGAGTGTGTGCGGAAGGTAGAGTCCCTACTGTATGTGGGTGGGAGGAATTGTCTAGATGGGTCTGGTGAAAGGAGATGGGGATAAGATTCTTATGATTCAATAGTGAGTAATTGTTATCATGACTAATTGCGACTGTCACAACTGTAAAGATAGAAGTTTTGTAATAAAAACAGGGGAGTAATTAAACTTACAGTCCCAAAACAGAGGACCCTATGACCATCAAGGGAGAAGAGCATGAGTGGAATGCAGGACCCTATCCAGAGGAACAGCAACAGCAGATATGGATGCAGAGATGAGGACCTGGAGAGAGGGAGCATCTGAGGACTCTAGACTAATGGAAAGAGAAAGACTGAGTGCTGGCAGTCACGAGGCAGACTTGCAGAATGTGCCCTTTGGTTGTTTAAATTATTATATATTCCTGAGTATTTTTGTGCATATACCTTCCTCCCCCTCAAGAAAAACCAGAGAGAATAGAAGCAAATACTGTTGAATGATGATGCATGGAGGAGATTATGATCATTGCAATGAAAACAATGGTGTAAAACCTATGTTCTCCTATGTAAATTATCACTCAATTAACAATTAAAAAAAAGAGAGATCACACACACACAAATTGACTCCATAGAACCTAATAATAACATTGTTGTTGCCTGGAGTTGTTTCTGATTCACACTGGCCAGTTATAGAGTTTCCAAAGAGTGACTGGTGGGTTTTACTTGCCTACCTTGTGATTAACAGTCCATTGCTTATCCTAAGGCACCACACCAGGACTCCAATAACAAAATTTCACTATTTTACATGACAGTCAAAAGTAATTATTCATAAGAATTGCCTGCTGCAATTTTCCAAAAATTGTTTAGAAAAAAACCTCCTTTTAATTACATCATATTCTGTATTAAAACTGAAAGAATTTTTTAAAAGGAAAACAAAAGGGTTAGAGAAGGATGAGATATTTTGATCATAAATGCAAATCTTCTCAATGTAACCTATGATTTGCCCAATTTGGTATAAGTTGCTATCAAAAAGAAAAACAGTGAACAACAGAAAAGCCCTTTCAATAAGTAAAAATTCTATGATATGACATTTTAGGGTCCTCAATACATCAATTATTACAAGTAAATTATTCAAGATAATTCATACAGAAAAGAGTGAATATAGTCTATATGGTACTATAATATACTCCTCTAATTAAATAATTTTGATGCTACAATTTGAAATAATACATATATAGTATAGTTTGTTTTTTTTCAAATATGCATAAATGGATTTATTAAAGGGTTATTTTGAAATATAGCAAGCACCTCAGTGTAATAAATATTGGCTTAAGGACTATTTTCTATTTTTATATTGATCAGATTAAAAAAACTGATAAGAATGATTGACAATTTATCCAAAGTAGAAATCTAACAAGTTAGAAAATATGAAATTATGGATCAATTTTCAATTTCATATACAAACACTTATTCCCCAGCAATTTACCTGTTTAAATGTGTCAAACTACACAGAGTACTCTATATTTAATTGTATAGGCAAATTTATGTAAAATTATAAACATTTTAATCTCACAAAAACATTCATAGAACTGTGTGATAGATATTAAATGGTAAAGTAGTGAGTCAAAGGTAAATAAGTGAATGAGACATAATTACTATTGCTGAAGAATTCATAGTTTAATGGAATAAATAAATAAATATTATACAGTATAAAATGTTACATATATGGTGTTATGAGAGTGTAGAATGAAAGAGAAGTCAAGGGAAGAGTCATAAGAAAAGTTGCTTTTGTATGTGTCTTAAAGAATAAACAGACATTTCTCTAGTTGAAAATAAAGCTAACTCTTTGATGGAGAGAACAGCAAGCATAAAAGCATGGTCATGATTGAAAGCATATGTCATGTTTTCTTACTTACAGTAGTGATGAGGAGAAAATTAGGAAAGAGGGTTAGAGCCAAATTAGGAATGACCTTCATGCCAGGCAGAAGAGCTCATTCTTCATACCTTAGGAAACAGTCAGGACAGGTTGAAAACAGGGAATTATAGCATGTAAAATTCATTTAAAAATTTTTATATACATGAACATGGTTAAAGATGAACAGAAGGATATGAAGTTTGGATGCAGAGAGTGTAGGATAGGTTCTTTATAGCTTAGGCAGCGATAGTAGGAGCCTTTAGCAATGGAAAAAAGAGTAAGAGAGGTGACCTAACAGAATATGGAAATCATTGAACAATATCATTAATATCACATACAAATAAAATGTTGCTAAAGGTAATTCAAAAGGGGTTGCAGCTGGACATCGACAGGGACCTGCCAGAAATTCAAGCTGGATTCAGAAGAGAACATGGAACTAAGGATGTCATTTCTGATTTTGGATGGATCCTGGCTGAAAGCATAGAATAACAGACAGGTGTCTACTTGTGCTTTATTGAGGAGGCAAAGGCATTCATCTACATGGATTATAAATTATGTGTAACATTTCAAAGAATGGATATTCCAGAACACTTAATTGTGTTCATGAGGAAGCTATACAGACCAAGA
>NW_006408709.1:998586-1001120 GCF_000296735.1 Chrysochloris asiatica | reverse complement strand
TGCTGGAATTAAGAAAATAATATAATTTAATGTAGCCCAAAATCTATAAAATACCTAAGAGTTAACATGATCAGGGACATAAAAGATTTATAAAATGAAAATTATAAAACCTTAATAGAAGATAATAAAAAGCAACCTGCATAAATGCAAAGATATCCCATGCTTATGAATTGGAAGGCTTAATAAAGAGAAAATAACAATTATATTTAAAGTGATTGATAATTCAATGCAATTCCGATATAGACCTCACTAACAATCTTTACAGAAATGGAAAAATCCTTGACCATCTTTGTAAGGAATTGAAAGAAACCCTGAATAGCCAAAGCAATATTAAAGACAAAGAACAGAGTAGGAGGCCTTGCACTCCTTAATATTGAAACATACTATGTTGTTGTTAAGTGTCATTAGGTGGATTCCAACTCATAGGGAGCCTGTATAGAGTTTCCAAAGAGTGTGTGGTGTATTTGAACTGCCTATCTTGTGATTAACAATCCAGTGCTTATCCTACAGTACAGCCAAAATAATTAAAACAGTCTGGAATAGGCTTAATTCTTAGCTCTCTATTTGATTCCACTGGTTTATATTTCTGTCACTGAACCAATTCCAGGATGCTTAAATTATCATGCCTGTGCTTTAGGATAAGCACTGGACTATAAGGTTGGTTTAAACTGCAAGGACAGTAGTTCAAATTCACCAGCCACTCCTTGGAAACCCTACACAGAGTCCCTATGAATAGAAAATGACTCAATGGCACTTAACAACAACATTTAGACAAGCGGTTCAACTCCATTCAGTGGAGCAAAACTGTTCTCTAATAAATAGTGCTGGTAAAATTGAATATCCAACTGCAGGAGACAGAAACATGACATATAACTTACACCATACACAAAAACCAACCCAAAATGTATCAAAGACCTAAGTGTTAAACCTAAAACTATAAGATTCCCAGAAGACATCGTAGAAAGAAAACCATAGAAACTAATCTTATGTAAAAATAGGATAACAAACAGCATAACAAATAGAAGCCAACTAGATAAATGGTACCTGACAAAATTAAAAATTATATTAATCAAAAGATATTTCAAAAGAATAAATAGTTTTATTTGCTGTTATTAAGTGCTCAAATCAATTCTGACTCATTGCAACCCAGTAAAGAGTTTCCAAGGAGTAGCTGGTAGTTTGAACTGCTTACCTTGTGGTTAGCAATCCCGTGCTTGTTCTATAGCACCACATCAGGACTACAGATAGCATATAGATTGTGAAAAAATATATAAATTCTAAAATAAAAGATTATCTGATAAAGTGACTGCCAAAAAGAACATCCAAGCAGCCAACAACAAACATGTAAAAAGATGCTCATTAGAGAGATGAAAATCAAAACTTTAATGGAATACCATTTTACTCTGGCTAAAATGACACTGGAAAAGCAAACAAAAAGTAGATAACAAATGTTGTCAAGGGAGATTGCTGGTAGGACTGTAAAATGTTACATTATGGAAAGTGTTATGGCATTTTCTCAAAAGAAAAACTAGAAATAGAATTACTTTGTTGTTGTTAAGAGCTGTCAAGTCAGTTCAGACCCATAGTGACCCTGTATAGAGTTTCCAAGGCTTTAAATCTTTACAGGAACAGAAAGCCTCATCTTTACCAGATTAGAAAGCTTCATCTTTATTCACTGGGGTGGCTGGTTGACTAACTGTCAACCTTTCAGTTTGAAGTCCTGTATTTATCCTCAAGTATCATCTGGGATCTTTGGTATATGCTCTAGAAACTTAAAATTATTACATGAACAGACATATGCACAACTATGTTCATTACTAGGAGCACAGTGGTTCCAAGTACGGATGCTAACCTCAAGGTCAGCAGTTCAAAACTACCAGCCATTCCACAAGAGAAAGATGGGATTTCCTGTTCCCATAAAGATTTATAGCCTTGGAATCCTATACAGGATGACTATGAGTGGGAAACGACTTTACAGCTGTTTTATTTTTATCACTGTTTTATTTTTAATAGCAACTAAATGAAAACAACCTAAGCAACCATCAGAACATGAATAAACAAATTATGATAAATACATACAATGGAATACTGTGTAACCATAAAGAAGATATTGTATCATAGATGGAACTGGGAAGATAATGCAAAGTGAAATAAGTCAAATATAAGAGTTATTAAGTGACACTGAATCAGTTCTGATCCAGAGTGGCCCCTTGCATTTAGCAGTCCAGTGCTTATCCTACAGCATCACACCTGGACTCAAAGTATATAAAGGCAAATGCTTTAAAACATGAAAACATATGATCCTTCTTTTATATAAAGATAAGAATAGATAAATACAAAAAGAACAATGTTCATTGGTGGTTTTCTGGTATTTATAACTTTGGGGAATGTACACTTTTTGTATAGTAGAAACTAGTAATTTCTGGTGATGGGAAAAAGTGGTACCTAATGTGTGGTAAGAGCACACTCATCAGTTCTCAAAATGAAAGAACTTAAAAAATTCAAGCATTGACTTATAATATTAAAAGATTATA
>NW_006408709.1:995237-998486 GCF_000296735.1 Chrysochloris asiatica | reverse complement strand
GAAGGGTGTAAAAGAATCAATGCAGATGAATTATGTTCCCACATTGATGAAGAATATGGAAAGTACTGTGGACTTCCAGTTGAGCAAAGAAATCTGTCTTGGAGGAATTATGGCAAGAATACTCCTTGGAAACAAGGGTGGTGATATTTCATCTTGTGTACTTGGGGTCTATTGTCAAGAGGAACAAGTTCCTGGAGAAGCATACCAAGCTCGGCAAAGTGGAGGGTCAGCAAAAATGAGGATGATCTCCCACAAGATGGATCAACACAGCGGCATCAATAACGTGAGGATGTCCCCATACTGGGCAGTGTTTTATTCTGTTGTGTATAGGTCCAACTCAATGGCATCTAACAACATACCAACTCTGCAAGTTTTACTCAAAGGAATACTCCAAAGTGAAAGGCAGGAACATTAAATAAATATTTGAATTTATGTACAAGAATAAATAAACAACAAACCTCCTTCCAAGACTAAGACTCATTGGGAATACATGAGCAGATACAAGCTCTGACTGGTGACCACATTGTTCACCAATAAGGGGAAGGGAGGGAAAAACAGCAATGAAGCTGAGAGCTAAGTTCAACCACATTCAATAGACTCCTGTGAATCCAAATGGATACCTGATTAGCCAGCAGTTTGGCAAGACCTGGGGACTCTTGGGCCCAGAGTCAGAGACATAGCCACAGAGGACTAGAGTGGAATGAAGTGTCCAGCTGATAAAAAGAGAGGATATATGCACAAAGAACATCCACACTTGCAGATAAGACCCACTTGACCTGGCTTCAATTGCTGAATGATCAGAGCGTAACTAGAAGAAGAAAGAAGGGGGGTGGGGGGTGGGAGGAGAGTAATCTGATACAATTTGATGAACTTGACCTACACCTATGGATGCAGTAGCTCAAAAGAGGGAACAAATCTTTCCAGCAAGGATCATTCCCACCCCCTCAATACACAGGGTAGACAGGGATGGGAAACTTGGACAATGGCTACCCAAAATAGGTGGTGGGGGGCTACAAAGGCAAGAAATGACTGGCTTACAGGCTTTCAAAAGTAAGCCTTGATCCATATGGTTTGGAGGAAGGTAGAATCTCCACTGAGTAGTATCCAATCTGTCTGGGCAGGACTGATGAAAAGAGATGTGGATAGCACTCACGTGGTGCAATAATGAATAATTACTATCAGGAGTGAGTGTGAGGGTTGGAAATGTAAAGGTAGATGTTTTATACCAAAAGGAGGGGAGTGATTGACTTTGCAGTCCAGGAGCAGAGGGCCCTGGTACCATCAAGAGAGAAGAGCAGAGTGCAGAACCCTACTCAGAGAAACAGTGACACCAGAGATGGAGGCAGAGACAATGACGTGGAGAGATGGAGCATTTGGGGACTCTAGACCCAGGGAGGGAGAGGGCTGCATGCTGAAGACCAAGAGGTAGGCTTGTGGATTGTACTCTTTGGTTGGTTGATGATGCATGGAGGGGATTGCAACCATGGCAATGTAACGATATACGATAGGATGAATGTAAAGCTAATGTTCTCCATGTAATTTATCACATAATTCACAATAAAACATTAAAAAAAAATAAGAATAAATAAACAAGCAATATGAGAGATTTCTAAAAAAAAAAAGCAAAAATATTAACAATAATAAGCATCAAGGATATGACATTTCCTGGGAAAAAATCAATAATTAAATCATGTAAACAATGCAATATAAAGTTTGAGAGATAAATACCAAATAAATTGATCAAATATAGGTTTCATGTTGATGTTAATGGAGACATGCCAACAGAAATGGGAGAGGAAGGAACATATCAGGAATAGGTACAATATGATAATATTGTATGTTAACTGTTGTTTATATGTTAAGCACTGCTGCAACTGCAAATTTTGTAATGTAACATATGTGATTGTTGTTGTTGTTGTTAAATGCCATCGAGTGAGTCAGTTCTGACCCATAATGACTCTGTATAGGGTTTCCAAGGAACAACTGGTGAGCTTGAACTGCCAACTTTGCAGTTCAAACGGTTTTGCAGTCTGGCGCATGAACCCACAGCGACACATCAGGACTCTGAGAAATCACTAAGGAGAAACATCCAGAAGAAAAGATGAAATTTAGGGAAAAGTCTCATCACAAGAAAACAGTAAAAAAAACCCAGAAAATCAGAACAAAAGAATAAAGATATAAATAAACTCCAAGCATAAAACACAAAATGAGTGAAGTAGACACTTCATTTCAATAATAAGCATTGAAGTAGCCCCATGCAAAAAGCAGAGTGGCAGATGGATAAAAAAAAAAGTAAACATGATCCATGCTTTGACTTTCTACGGGAAACACACCTCAGACATAAGGACACAAACAGGCTGAAAATAAAGTGATGAAGAAAAACAACCAGAAAACAAAAAAGAACAGGGTGGCCATACCAATATCAGATAAAAACACTTTAAATCAAAATTTAATCCTAGAGATACAGCAAGACAGTCATAATAATAAATGTATCAATCCAGCAAGAAGACATAAATATTACAAATATATAGGCATCTCACAGCAATGCAGCACAATGCATGAAGCAAGTGCTGAATAATATGAAAGGAGAAACAGGTAATTCCTTAAAAATTGTAGGAAACATTAATATACCATTTTCTAGTATAGATAGCACTTTTAAAAAAAAGATGACTAGGGACACAGGACTCCTGGTGTGGTGCTGTAGGATCAGCACTGGACTTTAAACCATAAGGTTGGCAGTTCAAGCCCACCATCTGCTCCTAGGAAACCCTATGTAGGGTTGCTATGAGTTGGAACCAACTGAACCATACTTAGCAGCAACACCAATAAAGAAACTGAGAACTTACATCAATCCATAAGCCAATTGGATCTAATGGACTTATATAGAATAGAATATTTCACCCATCATCATTGTAACAATGCATAATCTTCTCAAGGACACATGGATCCTTTTCCAGAATATAACATACACTAGGACAAAAAAAAAAAAAAATGCTCTGGTAGCATAGTAAAAAACAAGTCTCCCCAAATTTTTTAAAGATTGAAATCATATGAAGCATTTCATACCATAATTTTATGAAAACATAAGTCAACAGCAGGGAAAATAATCCATGTAAGTTAAATAATATACTATAAAACATTGAGTCATATAAGAAATCAAGAATGAAATTAAAATATTCCTAGAATCAAACAAAAATGAAAACACAACAAGATGTTTGGAACACAACAAAAGCAATATTCAGAGATAAA
>NW_006408709.1:994163-995137 GCF_000296735.1 Chrysochloris asiatica | reverse complement strand
AAGTAGGAGAGACGAAGCTTAGCCATCCTGGCCTCCAAGGAGCACTCTGGCTGCACTTCTTCCAAAACAGATCTATTGGTTCTCCTGGCAGTCCATGGCACTTAAAATACCGATGAAAATTGCAACACTAATAAAGCAAAAATACTCACAACTGGACCAATAAATAGCATCATGATAAATTGAGAAAAGATTGAAGTTGTCAGACACTTCATTTTACTAGGATCAACAATCAGTCATTATGAAAGAAGTAAAGAAATAAAATGACTTACTGCATTAGGCAAATATTCTGCACAAGACCTCTTTAAAGTGTTCAAGAGCCAAGAGATCATGTGGATGTGAAAGTTGGACAATGAATAAGGCAGACATTAGAAGAATCAGTGCATTTGAATTATGGTGCTGGAAAAGAATATTAAAAGTACTGAGGACTGCTAGAAGAACAAATACGTCTTTGTTGGAAAAAGAACAGAATGCTCCTTCAAATAAATCTTTGTTGGAAAAAGAACAGAATGTTCCTTAGAAGACATAATAGCCAGACTTCATCTCTCATATGTCAGACAGGTTATCTCATATTATCAGATAGGTGGGACTAGTCCCTGGAGAAGGACTTCATGCTAGGTAAGTGGAGGATCAATGAAAAAGAGGAATTTCCCCCCAAGGAGATGGTTGATACAGTGACAGCATCAATGGTGCAAAGAAAACAATTGTACAGTTGGTGAAGGACCAGGCAGTGTTTCATTCGGTTGTATATAGGGTCACTAAGAGTCAGAACTGACTGATGGCACCTAACAACAATAATGTGGTTGTTAGCACAGCACAACTAATGAATGAGCAATTGAGCAATTGTAGGCAAACTGGTATACATATAGGTACAGATATGTACATAGGTACATATATATATATATATTGTTGTTGTTAAGTGCCATCCAGTTGGATCCGACCCATAGTGACCCTATACAAGGTTTCCGAAGAGTGAC
>NW_006408709.1:993347-993999 GCF_000296735.1 Chrysochloris asiatica | reverse complement strand
AAATGACTAGATTGACAAAATCCAAAAGTCATAAGAGACAAATAACCAAACTAAAATTTTAAACTGGTAGTATTACAACTGATCCAACAGATAAAGATCATAACTAACTTCTATGAAAAACCATATGACAATAAATTTGTAAACCTAGATGAAATGGACAAATTCCTAGAAATACACAATCTACCCAAACTAACACAAATAGAGGTAAAAATTTAAACAGACTCATTTTTTTTTTTTAAAGAAATTGCCAACAACAACAACAAAAACTCAGAAGCAGATAGCTAACTGGAGAATACTAACAAGAATTCGTTTGTAATAAATGATACCAAATCTATTCAATCTTTTCAAAAACAGGAAGGAATACTACAACACACTTTCAATGAAACCAGCATAATTCTGATACCCAAATCAGATAGACATTAAACACACACACAAAAGTACAGACCAATATCCTTTAAGAATAGAGATGCAAAAATCTTCAACAAAATTCTCTGAAGACTTCAACAATATATAAAATGTATATATATAGTATGATCAAGTACTACCACTAGTCTGTCAGTTTGTCATACTGTGGTGTCTTGTGAGTTGTTGTAATTCTGGAAGCTATGCCACGGGTATTTGAAGTACCAGCAGGGTCATCCATGGTGGACAC
>NW_006408709.1:989554-993247 GCF_000296735.1 Chrysochloris asiatica | reverse complement strand
ACCATCGCCTCTTTGGTTAGCATTCCAATGTTTATTCTTTTTCTTTTTTTTTATCATCACAACTGTAAAATTAATAAACTAATTTTTCAAGTTGTAAGAAATATAAATGATCTAATACATGTTTGACACTAACATTATGATTTTAAATGGTAATAAAATCCAGCCTCTGTTTTTTCTTTCAATGAATTTACTACAGAATCCTTCAGTATATAACTGATTCTCCTGTCATTCTCCTAGCAATGTGTGTGTGTGTGTGTGTGTGTGGCAGGGGTAGAAATGAGGTATTTGTGTGTGTACAACAATATTCATCCATCTTAGATTCTATCCTACTATCCTACATTGTATTATAAATTGTGGCTACCAGCTTTGCCCCACTTGGAAACTCATATTCTTGAAAAGGCAGGTTTTCTACAGTATGACAGTTTTGTATTACAATAATCCAGGTTTAAGATGTCAAACAAGCTATTTTTGAAGATGCAAAGATGCCCTGGAGTATTGTCTGATACAAGATCAGCTTGCTAGAGACCTTTGGAAATATATATATAAAGTTATTTTTGTGAATTGAGTGATAGTTTGCATAGGAGACCATCAGTTTTACACTCATCCTATCATATTTCATTTGATTACAATGATAACAATCACCCCTGTGGATAATCATTCCACAGTATTTTCTTCTATTCCCTCTGTTGTTTTGTTTTTTGTTTTGGATGTACACCAAAACAGAAATATATCATCATTTAAATAACCAAAGGGCATATTCTGCAAGCCTGCCTCCTGGCTGCCAGCACACAGCCTTTGTCTTTCCATAAATCTAGAGAGTCCTCAGCTGCTCTATGTTTCCATGTCATCATTTCTGATTTCATTTCTGGTGTCTTTGCATCTCTGGATAAAGTCCCACATTCTGCTCATTCACTTCTCCCTTGATGATCCTAGGGTCCTCTGTCCTCCAGTGTTCATTCTTATTGTGATTGTTGTTAAGTGCCATCGAGTCAGTTCCAACTCATAGCAACCCTGTATAGGGTTTCTGAAGAGAGGCTGATAAGTTTGAACCACCAATCTTGTGGTTCAAACTGAACAGAGGAGGACATTTAAAAAATGTGTTACACAGCTTGAAAGAAGCCATCCAGCTCCAATAATTAGTATCTCTGCACTTGGATCAGCAGCAGAAGTAGGAGAATCGGAAATTGGGAGAAGTGATGTACAGTTGCTTCCATAAGCAGCTGCCCCGATGTCATAAAATCATAATGCTAGCTACCATTGTGGGATGTTTTGATTAAAGATCATATGGAAGAATACAGATAAAAGAAGGGGTAAATACAGAAAATGTTTTATTCCCAATCGTACTAAGTATCTCCCTTGTCTCTTTCCACCAATACAGTTGCTTTGATTCCTGTGTATTACATCCAGTAAAGTCTACAATATATTATTGCCATTGTTGTTGAAAAAAGTATTTACAGTGAATAAGTCATTAGTTTTGCAAAATTCTATCATGCAATGTCCTGAGTCATTTCTATCACTAAAGTCAGCTGGTCCAACCACTGATCCATCTTTGTTTCCAACTTTAACATTGCAATTGCAAGTAATTATCAATGCAAATTGCTTTTAAGTTTGATCAATTTCAAACTACAAAAGTTGGTAAAAGTCTTCAATTTCTTAATCTTTCATATGAGTGGTTGGTGATTAAATTTGAATGAGTTATATTAACTAGTCTCCCTTGATCTTATCACCAGCACCATTGTACTCAAAGTAGATGGTTAAATGTTCTTTTTTGACAATTAATGCCACACTATTCCTCCTTATTTTTCTATCCCAACATAGTAGGCCATCTGATTGTCCAACTTAAAATGGCTAATACCAGTCTATTTCAGCTCACTAATGTCCATGAAATTTATCTTCAAGCATTATATATTTCATTTTTAGCAGCTTCCAATTTTCCTAGATTCAAACTTCATACTCCTATGTTCTAATTATTGGTGGATATTTGTAGCTGAATTAATGTTTAATTTCTTATCACTTTAAGTCAAATCATATTGAAAAACTTTCCTCCATCCGTATTATTTAGGTCAACAATACCTTGAGGAAGCAGTTCTTCCCCAGTTGTATTTTGAGTGCCTTACAACCTGAGTTGTACTATATCAAACAATATTCCACTATTATTCATAAGATTTTTCCCTGGTCAATTTTATAGAAGTCGATAGCCAGATCATTCTTCCTAGTCTTCTTTAGTATGGAAACTCCATTAAGACATGTCAACCCTATTGGTATTTGAAATGTTGGTGACACAGCTTCTCCAGCATCCCAGCAGCAGACAAGCCATAACACTATGACACACTGACAGATGAGTGTTGTAATTAGACATTAATTCAGCTTAATTAGTAAAGTGTGACTGCCTTGATCGCTGTGCTGTTTAAGGAATTATCTAGGTGAAATGACATTCACAACAACAATCTAAAGGTTAGATAAGAGATTGAGGGTGGCAGTGAAATCATGTTAATAGCCAAATAATTTTGAAAAGGAAAATGAGAATAATTGTACAATTTGAAGAATATAATCAATGTTATTAAATTATACATGCATAAATCACATTTATTTAACTATGTATATTTTTACCAAAATATTTGAATACAAAGGTTAAAAAATTACATCATCATAGATGCATAATATAATTTATAAACTCAATTTAAGATATAAAGAATCACACAATTGCTAACCCAGATACCCACCTACACAGTTTAAAAGGAAACTGACAATTCTTTTTCCCCCTGGCATAGTGGTGATAGTCCATGAAGTACTTTAAAAGAAAGGTGTGATATAAGTCTGCAGTACAAGTCTGAATTAATTAAAGCTGGCCAAGAACTTGTATAATCTATTGAAAAAAATGTGTCTGAGCTGACCTGTGCCTCATTTATCTTGTCTGCGACACATACCTGCCTTCTCTGGTTCCCAGATCAGCTCATTTTTTACACACAAGTATTCTGGCTACACAGTGGAAAAGTCCTCTTTGTCCTTGTGTGAATATGGATTAGAAATGCATCTATTCATGCCAACTCAGCTTCCCACGCAAATCCTAATAATCATGTTTTCTTGTAAAAGTTAGATCCCATTTTATTCCATGAACTCAACAATACCAGGTTGCAGCAATAGCACAAGAATTATGGCTAAATACTGTGAAATTCCATGAGAAACAGAAACCCAAACACCAAAATATAAAAATCTCTACCCACTGCCATCAAGTCAAATCTGACTTATAGTCACAATGCATAGGGTTTTCAAGGTATAGTAGCAGAAAACCTCACCTTTATCCCACAGAGAAAAAGTGGATTTTAACCACTAACCTTGTGGTCAGCAGTCCAGTGCTTATCCTACGGTACTACCAGGACTTCTTAGGAGAACTCTGTTGTTGTTAAGTGTGGTTGGGTTTATTCTGACTCACAGAGACCCCTGTATAGGGTTTCTGAAGAACAGCTGGTGGGTATGACAAACCGACTTTGGGTCTAATGTGGCTTCCATAATAAATGACCACAACATGTGTGGTTTAAAATAGCAGAAATTGACTCTGTCATTGTTTGAGAGACAAAAGTCTGAAATGAAGGTGTCAGCAGGAACAAGCTTCTTGTAAAGATTTTTTTTTTAATGTTTTATTGTGAATTATGTGATTATTTACATGGGAGAACATTAGCTTTACATTCATCC
>NW_006408709.1:986694-988779 GCF_000296735.1 Chrysochloris asiatica | reverse complement strand
GCTCTGATCATCCAGTCATTGAAGCCAGGTCAAGTGGGTATTATCTGCAAGTGTGGATGTTCTTATGCATATTCCCTCTCTTCTTATCAGCTGGACACTTCACTCTCCACTCTATTCATCTGTGGCTATGTCACGTATTCTGGGCCCAAGAGTCCCCAGGTCTTGCCAAACTGCTGGTCAATCAGGTCTCCAGCTGGCTTCACAGGAGTCTATTGGACTTTGTAGGGCTTAGCTTGCAGCTTCATTGCTGTTTTTCCCTCATTTCCCTTATCGGTCACCATGGTCATCAATCAGAGCATGTATTCCCACTGAGTCTTAGTCTTGGAAAAGGGTTTTCCCTGAGGGGACCCAACTACTTGCCTTGAAGTCTCCTGGGTGAGCAACTTGCTTGTTCTTGTAGTAATCAGTCAGACTGCCTTTATTGTTTTGTAATTTTCCTGTCAGTCTTTCTTTTAAGAAGTGCCTTCTGTTCTTCTAGCCATTCCAGGCTGGTCTGCTTGTCCATTCAAGTGAAAATTTCCCATCTCAATAGATTATTTCTTCTAAATATTGTAAAGGAGAATCTATTGTTTGCCTCTTCCAATTTCCAGTGGTTCTAGGAGGGGCAGATTAGAAACTTTTCACTATATATTAGTAAATAAGTACAACCTGGGAAAATTGGAAGTTGTCAAAAATGAAATGGAACACATCAACATCAATATCTTAGGCATTAGTGAGCTGAATGGACTAGTATTGGCCATTTTGAATCTGACAACCACATGGTTTACTATGCAGGGAATGACAAATTGAAGACATTGTCAAAAAGAACATATCCAGATCAGTCATGAGGTACAATGATATAAGTGATAGGATAATGTCCATGCGCCTACAGGGAAGCCCAGTTAATACCACTATTATTCAAATTTATGCACCAACCACTAAAGCCAGTGAAGATGAAATAGAAGAATTCTACCAACTTCTTCTATCTGAAATTGATCAAACATGCAATCAAGATGTATTGCTAAAAAACAAGAGGCTGAGGATTGCGTTAGCTAGAAACCAGTTCACACTGGAACCCTTGGGAGGAAGAGTCTCAGTAGGATCCAGCCGCTTTGCGCGACTTTGAGGAAAAGGTTTTTGATTAGTAACAGGCACCGAGCCTCACGATGGGCAAAGGAGACCCCAACAAGCCGAGGGGCAAGATGTCCTCATATGCCTTCTTCGTGCAGACGTGCCGGGAAAAGCACAAGAAAAAACACCCCAACTTCGCCGAGTTCTCCAAAAAGTGCTCCGAGAGATGGAAGACCATGTCTGCAAAGGAAAAATCGAAGTTTGAAGATATGGTAAAAAGTGACAAGGCTTGCTATGACAGTGAAATGAAAATTTATGTGCCTCCCAAGGGTGATAAGAAAGGAAAGAAAAAGGATTCCAATGCCCCTAAAAGGCGACCATCTGCCTTCTTCCTGTTTTACTCTGAACATAGCCCAAAGATCAAAAGTGAACACCCGGGCCTATCCATTGGGGATACTGCAAAAAAAAATTGGGTAAAATGTTGTCTGAACAATCAGCCAAAGATAAACAACCATATGAGCAGAAAGCAGCCAAGCTAAAGGAGAAATACGAAAAGGATATTGCTGCATACCGTGCCAAGGGCAAAAGTGAAGCAGGAAAGAAGGGTCCTGGCAGGCCAACTGGATCAAAAAAGAACAAACCAGAAGATGAGGAGGAGGAGGAAGAGGAAGAAGAAGATGAAGATGATGCGGAAAAAGATGAAGATGAAGAATAAGTCATTATACTGTAATAATGTGTGGAGTATGCGTGTGTGTTCAGGCAATTGTTTAGCTAAGAATGTGAATTCAAGTGCAGTTCAATATTAGCTTTAGTGTAAAAACTGTACAGAATTTTGTATAGTTGATAAGATTCTTCATAGAGAAAATACTTTTTTTAAATGCAGGTTGTAGCTTTTTACAGGGCTACTACATACAGTTAGATTTGAAAGCTTCTGGTGTTGAATGTTTCTAAATATTTAATGGTTCTTTAATTTCTTGACATGTGTATGGTAGCACAGCAAACTCCTAGGAATTAGTTTCAATAGCAAATTTTGGG
>NW_006408709.1:982031-983719 GCF_000296735.1 Chrysochloris asiatica | reverse complement strand
GAGAATGTAACTATAATAAATATGTACACACCCAGTGAATGAACTCCAAAATCAGAAACCAGTTTCTGCCTTATGCTCATATTGCTTCCTTGTTTTTATCTCAGAACTATCTCTTTTACAAGTATGTTGTTGTTGTTGTTGTTATGTGCCATAGAGTCGGTTCCGACTCATAGCGACCCTGCACAGGGTTTCCAAGGCTGTAAATCTTTACAGGAGCAGACTGCCTCATCTTTCTCCCGCGGAACAGCTGGTAGTTTCAAACTGCTGACCTTGTGGTTCGCAGCCCGATTCTGTGATTAAATTTCAGGTCTACCCAGATAATCTAGGATAAATGACTCCTCTTAATATCCTTAATTAATTATATATTCTGTCAATAAATTATATTTACTTTTTATATATAAGGTGATATACATAGGTTCTTTGAATGTGGCATATCTTTTGATGACAACAGTTCAGCCTATTACAGGCATTATATTTTGAATGCCTGAACTGTAATCAGTCATAATCATAGATGAAACTTTAGCCAGAAGCCGGAAGAACAAAGCCTCCAGACATAGAAAACCTAAGAGAGAACTGCTGGATCTCCCTCCTGGAGTCTCCCAGAAACTCTCCACAGTCATCTCGCTGTTAGAAAAACCTTTAACCCTGAATTTCAGTTTCAATAGTTATCAAAACCATGGAATTATACTTTTTGGTATAAGATATATACAATCAAGTAGTTTGTGAGAAAAAAAATATATACTGGCTGAAAATTTTCCATACTTAATGGAAAACAAGGTATCTGATATTTAAGACTATATGATACTTTAGGATAAATATTGGACTGCAACTGAAAGTTCAGTGGTTCAAACCCACCAACTGCTCCACAGAAATCTTATACAAGATCACTATGTTGGAACCAACTTGAAGATACTAAACATTAACAATAGAGGATGTTTTTAAATAACTAGTCACCAAAATAAAGGTGGGGCTGTCAGTTAATGTACAGGACTGCTAAGTTGGTTTGGAACACAAGATTGAAGATTCAAGCTTACCAGTTGCTCCTTAAAAACCCTATACAAGGTTGTTATGGGTCAGAACCAACTCAAAGGCACTTAACAAAAACAAAAATAAAACAAAGGAAACATCTTAAAAGCACACCAAGAAAAAAGACAAGTTATCTTCAAGCAAACAAACCAGACTGGTAAAATGCTGCTCATTAACAGTAATAGAGGATGAAGACAATGAATCATGCAAGCATCGAGTTAAAATATCCATCTAAAATTGTATGCCCTTCAGAAGTAAAGAAAAAGAAACATTTTAGGTTTTAAAATATCACTTACAGATACTTATTAAAGAAATTATTAGAGGACATAATTCAGGAACAAAGTTATAAATCTATGTAAGTAAAGGAAGGAGTGGGATGCAATAAGCAATGGTAAGCAGTTCAATTAGCAAGCATGAGTAAATCTAATCAACTACTAACTGTTTAAGACACTAATAATAATTACTAATCTAAGGATGTAGGCACAAATAAAATATGAAAAACAGTGAACACACTTCTATGTGCTAAGAATTCTTCAAAGGATTTTATATACATTAACTAGTTTAATTTTCACAACAAATCTTTGGAATGTTGCAGTTATTGTCATTAAGTGCCATAGAGTCCGTTTTGACACATAATTATCCTGTATAAGATTTCTGAGCAT
>NW_006408709.1:979659-980766 GCF_000296735.1 Chrysochloris asiatica | reverse complement strand
GGATATTACAGTCTATAACTGAAAAAGAAAAACATAACAAAATAAAAGTATGACTTTAATGCCTCTCACTGAGCCAGCTGGAGCCATTCTGGGAGACTGTTCAATTTAAAAATTTCCTGTTGACTTCTTCCCTTTCTTAGATTCCCCTTGCTGTGGTTTTTGCTGAGCAGATTTGTTCACATGTGTAGTAGAAATCTCAGGGTGTGGGGCAGGGCATCCACTAGCACAGGCACCCCCTCTCATCACCAGAGTGGAGGTGCACAGACAGTGAGAGACCAATGAATAGGAAAAAATATTCACACATTTACATCCACAGATCACCAGCCCTCTGTGGTGGGAGTGCTCCTCAGATCCTGTTCCTGCTCCATCATGCCCAAGAGGGCAATCCAGCACCCGCAAGCAGCCCGCAGATCAGAAAATGCCACTTTTCTTGTTCCTGCTAGCAGTATGCCTTTGATCCTTCTAAATGTTCCTTTATATGAAGTTCAGAGTTCTGGGATGCTCCCCTGAACCTGCTTCACCCAGTAATTTGTGTTATTACAGTCAGAGATCTACACAGTGGTTCTACCTAATCTGTCATCAAGAATGATTACTTTTTCAAAAAGGTACAACTCACAAGAAAAACAGAGACAAAACCAAATAAATAAGACTGTTACAGAATAGAGGTCTGTTGTCATGGCAATTAAGCATTCAGTTGCTAACTAAAAGGTGGGCAGGTGGAACCTATTAGTACTGTATGAGAAGAAGTTTAGACAGTTTACTTCTATAAAGATTACAGCCTAGGAAACTCTATGGAGCTGTTCTACTATGTCCTATAGAGTCGTGTTGAGTGGGAATCCATTTGATGGCATTGGATTTTGTTTCGTATTTTAAGAAAATTATTTGAAATTCAGACAATGACAAAAACAAATTCAAAGTAAAATCAGGTGAATAACAGGAACCAAATGCATCAATAATAGTGATAATTATTTCTTGTTGTTAGATGATATTGAGTCAGTACCAACTCATAGTAACCCTATGCACAACAGAATGAAACATTGCCCAGTCCTGGGTAAACCTCATAATTGTTGCCATGCTTAAGCCCATTGATGCTACCACTTTGCCAAT
>NW_006408709.1:975184-975719 GCF_000296735.1 Chrysochloris asiatica | reverse complement strand
TCACGGTCAACTCTACTTTGAGGAGGCAGCTCTTCTCTAGTTGCATTTTGAGTGCCTTCCCAGCATGAGGTTCTCATTTTTTGCCACTATATCTGACAGTGTTTTTTCTGCTATTCATAAGGTTTTCAGTGACTAAATGTTTGGAAGTAGTTCGTCTCTGCTTCTTCCCAGTCTGTTTTGTCTGGAAGCTCATCTCAATCCTGTCCACTGTGGATGGCCCTGCTGGCATTTAAAATACCCATGACATAGCTTCCAGAATCACAGAAACTCACAAGTCACCACAGTATGACAAACTGAAAGAGGAGTGGTGGTGCAATAATTATAGGTGAAAGAAAATACTGTTATAAAATGTATGACTTCCTCCATGATAGTGGACTGGGCAGATGTGTTTACATGGAACCCCTATGAAGATATGAGAGACCAAATGACACACAGATATAATTCTTGAAACCTTGAATATTGTGCTTCCCATTCAAGTGCTGATTCTATAGCACCACACAAGTAGTTTTGACAATAATTGTTGTTAGGTACCATC
>NW_006408709.1:962671-963225 GCF_000296735.1 Chrysochloris asiatica | reverse complement strand
TCATCCTATTGCATATCATTTCATTGTCATGATTACAATCTCTTCCCTGCATCATCAAACAACCAAAAGGTATACCCTGCAAGCCTGACCCTCGGTTGTCAGTACACAGCCCCTCTCCCTCTCTAGGTCTAGAGTCTCCACCCACTCCATCTCTCCAAATTATCATCTCTGCCTCCATCTCCAGTGTCACTGCTTCTCTGAGTAAGGTCCTGAACTCCACTGTTCTCCCTTGGTAGTCTCAGGAACCTCTGCTCATGGACTGCAAAGTCAACTACTCCCCTCCTTTTGCTACAAAACATCTACCTTTACATTTTCAACCCTCACAGTTAGTCCTGACAGCAATTATTCACTATTGTACCACAAGAGTCCTATCCCCAGCTCCTTTCATCAGTCCCATCCAGACAGATTGGATACTACTCAGGGGAGATTCTCCTTTCCTCCATGCCTTCTGGATCTAGGCTCCCTCTTGAAAGCTTGCAAGCCAGTCATATCTTACCTTTGTAGCTCCCCCATTTTGGGTAGCCAATGTCCAAGTTGCCTATCCCTGTCTATCC
>NW_006408709.1:947928-959101 GCF_000296735.1 Chrysochloris asiatica | reverse complement strand
TGGGCAAAATATTGAATGATGTAGAAAGCACCATAGAAAGTGGAAGAAATACACAGAGTCACTGTACCAAAATGAAACAGCTGATGTTCAACCATTTCAAGAGATAGAATATGATCAAGAGTCAGTGTTTCTGAGGGAAGAAGTCCAAGATGCACTGAAGGTATTGGCAAACAACAAGATTGTGGGAATTGGTGAAACACAAATTAAAATCTTTCAGCAAATGGATGCAGTAATAGATGCACTCACTCATCTGTGCCCAGCAATTTGGAAGACAGCTACCTTGTCAATTGATTGGAATAGATCCATATTTGTACCCAATCCAGAGAGAAGTGGCTGTACAGAATGTAGAAATCATAAGTTAGTATCATTAATATCACATGCAATTCAAAAACAGCTACAACAATACATTGACAATGAACTGACAAGGTTTCAAATCAGATTCGGATGTGGACTTGGGATGAGGGCTATCACTGTTAATGTAAAATATTCAAAATGATCAAAATGGTATAAAATTATCAAAAGCAAAGAAAACAAGAAAGATGCTTACAAGTGCTTTATTGACTATGCAAAGACTTTCAACTGTGTGGATCATGAAAAGCTATGTATGACATTGTAAATAATGGATAATACCTAACTGTTTTCATGAGGAATTTATACATAGACAAAGAGGCAGTCATTCGAATAGAATCAACAGGACACTGAATGGTTTAAAATTAGCAAAGGTGTGTGCCTGGGCTGTATTCTTTCACCATACATATTCAACTATGTGCTGAACAATAAAATCTGACAAACTTGATTATATGAAGATGAATGTGGCATCAGGATTAAAAAAAGACCCATTAACAACCTGTGACACAACCTTGCTTACTGAAAGCAGAGAGGCCTAAAATGCTTACAGATGAAGATCAAAAGCTAGTCTTCAAGATGAGTTGCACCTGAGTAAAGAAAACATTACTGTCTTAATAAATAGCATCCTGACAAATGGAGAAAAGTTTGAAGTAGGCAAAGAATTTATTTTGCTTAGATCCAGTATTAACTCTCATGGATGCAGTAGTCAAGAAATCAAATGACATATTGCATTAGACAAATCTGCTGCATAAGATTATTTTAAAGTGTTCAAGAGCGAAGATTTCAGTTTGAACAATAAAAAAGTAATCATTGAAAGTAAATACACAGAAACATATGTCAAGAAAACACTAATGAAATAATTTTAATTGTATATATTGTCATTGTTGTTGTTGTTAGGTGCCATTGAGTAGGTTCTGACTCATAGTGACCCTATGCATAAAAGAATGAAACATTGCCCAGTCCTGCAACAGTATCACAATCATCGTTACACATGAGTTCATTGCTGCTGCCACTGTGCCAATCCATCTTGGTGGGTGTCTTCCTCTTTTTCACTGATAACATCACTTGACTAAGTATAATGTCCTTCTCCAGAGATACGTTCCACCTGACAATATATCTGAAGTGTCAGAGGATAAGTCTGGCCATCTTGGCTACTAATTTTGTTTTAATTCTTCAAAAATAGATTTGCTCTTCTGGTAGTCAATGGCACCTTTAATATTCTTCTACAACATTGTAATTTAAACGCATTAATTCTTCTACTGGCTTCATTATTCATTATTCATCTTCCAAATGCACATGAGGCTATTGAAAAAAATACAATGGTTTGCATCAAATGCACTTTAGTCCTCAAACTGACATCTTCGCTCTTGGATACTTTAAAGAGGTATTTTACAGCAGATTTTCCCAGTGCAGTAACTCATTTGATTTCTTGACTGCTGCTTCTATGAGTTTTGATGGTAAACACAAGCAAAATGAAGTATTTGACAACTTCATTCTTTTCTCCATTTATTATGAGATTAGTTATTAGTCCAGTGGTGAGGATTTTTGTTTTCTTTACACTGAGGTATAACTTAGATTGAAGGCTGTGGTCTTTGATTTTCATCAGTATTTTAAGTCTGCTTCACTTTCAGCAAATAACACTGTATTATCTGTATATCACAGGTTGCTAACGAATCATCCTCCAATCTTAATGCCAGGTTCTTCACATAATCCAGTTTCTGGGGTTATTTGCTGAACATACAGATTTAATATGTGTTGAAAGAATTCTACCCTGGAACACCTCTTTCCTGATTTTAAACAATTCAGTGTCCCATTCTGTTCAAATGACTGCCTCTCGGTCTATGTATAGGTTTCTCATGAAAAATACTCATTTAATTGTTCTGGAGTACTCATTTTCCACAAGGCGATCCAAAGCTTGCTATGATCCACAAAGTCCAAAGCCTTTGCATAGTGAATAAAGAACAGTGGTTACGAATTGGGCAGCTAACCTCAAGGTCAGGAGTTCAAAACTACCAGCTGTTCTGTGGGAAAAAGATGAGGCTGTCTGCTTCCGTAAACATTTAGAGCCTTGGAAACCCTGTGCAGGGTCACTATGAGTTGGAACCGACTCCATGGTACTTAACAACAACAACAACAATCATCTTTCTATTATACTCTGCTTTCAGCTAGGATGCATCTGACATCAGCAAGGACAACCCTTGTTCCATGCCCTTGTCTGAAAGTGACTTGAACCTTTTGCAGTTCCCTGTCTAGATATTGTTGGATTCATTTAAAAATTATCTTTAGTAAAACTTTACTTGCAGTTGATATTAGTAATATTGTCCATATTTCCACATTCTATTGTGTTACCTATCTTTGGAATGGGCAAAAATATGGATCTCTTCCAATCAATTGGCCAGATAGCTGTCTTCCAAATTTTTGGCATAGATGAGTGAGTGCCTTCAGGAATGCAACAGTTTGTTGTAAGATTTCAGTTTGCATTCCATCAATTCTCCAAACTTTTGTCTTTGTCAATGCCTTCCTCAGTATCAATGGCTCATTACATGGTTGAACATCAACCATTTCTTTTGGTTACAGTGAGTCTATGTATTCCTTCTATCTTCTTTTGATACTTTCTGCATTACTCAATATTTTGCCCATAGAATAGTGTTACATATCTTGAATTGGGTTGAATTTTTTTCTCAGTTCCTTCAGTATGAGAAATGCAGAGCATATTCTTCCCTTTTGTTTTGTTTTTTAAGTCCATTTCTTTGCACATTTCATTATAATATTTGACTTGTTCTTCTCATGCTACTCTTTGAAATATTCTGTTCAGCTTTTACTTCATCATTTCTCATATTTGCTTTAGTATCTTTATGTTGGAGAGCAAGTTTCAGAATCTTCTTCTAACATCCATTTGGTAGAAAAGTCATTAAACCACTCAGTTGGAAAGTGAGGAAGCTGGAAAAATTCCAGAGCCATTTTTGATAGCAACTTCCTTCTTGGTGAATTCACACCTGGTGAAAGGCAAACAAGCTATATACACTACCTAGAAATAGTCTAAAAGTTTCAGCATGATAGCAAACCCCTGAACCACATTTATAACTCAGTATGAAAAGGGTGATCTACGTTTGAATTTACCACAAGACCAAACACAGAACAAAAAATCAGTTTCTATTAAGTTAGTTCCAAGTAATATGTTCAGTGTAGAATTGTAATCCCAGGGCTGTCAATGGTTGTGATCTTTCAGAAGCAGAATAGTATGCCTTTCTTCTGAGCTGTTTCTGAGCAGATTCAAATCACCTGTCTTATAGCAAATCACCAGTCTTATAAACATTTGCATTGTCAGGGACTCTTTGCTAAGGGACAATCCCTGTTTATTTCTATTGTCTCCAAGTATTAACAGTGTTTATTTTCAATTCTCAGACCATTGTCTTTCATTGTTGTGGTGGTTGTTGTTAAGTGTTATTGAGTCAGTTCTGACTCACAGCTTCCACAAATGTAGGGTTTCTGGGGAGCAACTGGTGGGTTTGAACTACTGATCTTGTGATTAGCAGTCCAGTGCTTATCCTACAGCACTGCATGAGGACTTCAACCTATGGTTATTAAAATGTCACAACAAAACCTTATCTTTTTATATGAGAGCAAACACAGTCTTGCATTTTTCACAGATACCATTTTGCATGCTTCAGTGAGAAAATTTTGATGCTCAGAGTTACAATATGTGGGATATATTTGGACCTTAGGCAAGTCCTATTTTCATTTACTGTACTTTGTTTTCTGTTACATTGAGAGTCTTTGTCTTTTTAGATATATACCAAGCCAAGCTAGGGAAATAATAGTCACCTAGGGCTGTTCAAGGAAAATCTCAAAGCTGGGAATATACTATAGGTTTCCTTCCACAGAATTTTACATTTGTCAGTTAATTCATCAGTATCTCAACCCAGGAACTAAGAGCTTCCATAAACTAAGAGCAATCAGCAAAAAAGGTTAAAAATCTTCTCTCTGCTGTAATTGGCCCACAATAAGCACTCCCTTTTCACAATTACATCTGGCAGATACTGTGTGTAGAGCACAGCAGTGGCCATCAACTCTAATATGTAACCCATTAAACTTACAAACTAGAGATACAGAATATTCACAAATTCCTCCAATTTTTTTCTTGCCCACCAACACCTCATCAACATGTTGTGAGACTGATTATACTCTAGGCTAAGGAAGCTTAACCCAAACATCTGTTTGAGATATTTCTTGTAATGCCCACTCATTATTCCCCAGATAAGAAACAACAAACTGACTGAATGTTTTTAAAATAAGGAAGCAGGTTTTGCGGACACCTGGAACCAGACATGCACAATTTATATACTACACACTGCAAATTATCTGAACCATTTGTCATCTGAAATATAATAGCATGGTATATTCTATTAGGTGTTAAGAAAATTGAATGACTATAAATTATGTTACAAGAGATAATTTATATGAAACTTTTAATAGAAATATATATTTCATTTATTGCTGAAATTGGCATCTGCAAAAACAAAACAAAACAAAAAATGTTAGCAACTCATCCCTCCCACTGTTGGATTCTACTCAGTTGGGTTTGATAATTTGTTGCAATAGTCACAAAGAATACAGACACCACACTCACAGTTATTATTTATTATATATATTAGGAAAGTTTACAGGTTACAATTCAGGGGAAGAAATACTCAGGGCACAGATCTTCCAGTCAGAAGCCTCAACCGTGGCCAAAGACAGCGGGGTCAATGTTATACAAAGCTCTTTTAGGGCACACCGTTCCACCATAAGCCTCAGCCTGAAGGCACTCAGCTCTAGTTCTGTGGGTCAGCAAACCTAACTCCCCCAATCAAGAGCCTTGAGGTACTCCACTCTGTACAGCAAGACTCCTGCAATACCACTCAGTTTTACCTGCTCTGTGGACTAGGAAGCACACAGTTCTACCTTGTGCTTGGCATCTTGGTTCTGCTGCTACCACTCCTCTGCTTTTCCTTTAGTGTCACAACATTTTGCCCCTCGTTTGAGAGTTCAAGACATAGGGATCTCAGAATCTATAAGACTCTCTCCACTTCATTGTTGGTAGTGAGATCTCCATTCATGTTATACACATGTTAGAGTTCCAAGTTTTCACAATCAATTAACTCTGTTAACTATTCACAAATGAGTCATATAATCCTATCAGTATCTTCTCCCACCTTCTCTTATCAAGAAAAAAGCAAGACAAAAATGTTGCCTGTAGGGAGTTATAAAGGCTATAGGTAGAAGACCCATAGGAAGTAATTCACAGCATTGCAGCATCAAACCACACACACACATACACACACACACACACACACACATACAAGTGATCAATGGGTCCCACTTGCATGTAAATAATTTAAGTGCTGTCAATTTAGTTTCAATTCACAGTGACCCTGTATAGGGTTTCTGAAGAATAGATGTTGGTTTTGACCTGATGACTTTGTTGTTAACAGTCCAGTGCTAACAGCACCACACCAGAACTCTTGCATGAAGTAGATGGCTATACATTTTACAGTAGGAATACTTGCCCATTAACATTATAAATCAAATTTTAACATTTTATAGTGAATTGAGTGGTTTGGAGAGCAGATCATCAATTTTACATTCAATAAATCATATACTTTGCTTCATTTCAATGATTACAATCCCTTCCATGTAACATTAATAATCCCAAGAATAAAATATACTCTTATTATTTTCATTCAAACTTTTTTTCCCCAATGCTTCCTTAGATAAATACAGCACTTTTGATATTGAATGGCTTACCATTCCATGCTGCGCATACGACATTGTTGTTGTTGTTAGGTGCCATCAAAACAATACTGAATCATAGTGACACTATGCATAACAGAATGAAACACTGCCCAGTCCTATGCCAACCTCACAATTGTTGCTATGTTTGAGCCCATTGCTATTGCTACAGTACCAATCCATTTCGTTGGAGTATTCTTCTTTTTCTCTGTCCCTCTACTTTATCAAACATGATACCCTTCTCCAGGAACTGGTCCCTTCTGATAATATGTCCAATGTATGAGAGATGAAGTCTGGTCATCCTGGCTTCCAACTAGCATTCTGGATGTACTTCTTCCAAAACAGATTGATTTGTTCTTTTGGCAATCCATGGTACTTTTAATATTCTTCTCCAACACCACAATTCAAATGCATCAATTCTTCTATGTTGTTCCTTATTCATTGTCCAACATTGGCATGCAGATGAGATTTTTGAAAATACCATGACTTGAGTCAGGTGCACCATAGTCCTAAAACTAACATCTTTGCTCTTGAACAATTTAGAAAGGTCCCATGTAGCAGATTTGCCTAATGTAATTCATCATTTGATTTCCAATGCTTTCTTAGATAAATACAGCACTTTTGATGTTGAATGGCTTACCATTACCATTCTTGACTGCTGCTTCCATGAGTGTTTGATCTGAGCAAAATGAAGTCTTTGACAACTTCAATCTTTTCTCCATTTATATGGATGTTGTTTATTAGATGATGTTTATTGGTCCAGTGGTGAGGATTTTTGCTTTCTTTACATTAGGATGTAATCCATACCGAAGGCTGTGCTCTTTGAACTTCATCAGTAAGTGTTTTAAGTCCTCTTCATTTTCAGCAAGCAAGGTTGTATCAGCTGCATATCGCAAGTTTTTAATGAGTCTTCTTCCAATCCTGATGCCATGTTTTTCCTCATAGAATTCAGCTTCTTGGATTATTTGCTTAGCATATTGTTTGAATAAGTACAGTGAAAGAATACAACCCTGGGCACATCTTTCATAATTTTAAGCCATTCAGTGTTCCTTTGTTCTGTTTGAACAACTGCCTCTTGGTCTGTGCACAGGTTTCACATGAGCAAAATTAATTGTTCCGGATAACTCATTGTCTTCAATGTTGCCCACAGCTTGTCATGAATACATATAATTGAAAGCAAGTGTATAATCAATAAAACACAGGAAAACAGCATAGTAAAACCATGTGATTGTCAGATTTTAAATGGTCAATACCAGAACATTTCAGTTCACTAATGCCTAGGATATCGATGTTTATGCATCCATTTCATTTTTCACACTTTGCAATTTTCCTAGATTCATACTTTGTACATTCCATGTCCCAATTATTAAAGGATTTTTACAGTTGCTACCCTTCATTTGATTTATGCACCATCAGCAAATGAAGGTCCCATTGCTTTATTCCCTTGAGTTATCAGGTTCAACTCTATATTGAGGAGGCAGCTCTTCTCCAGTCTTATTTTGAGTGCCTTCCAATCTGAAGGGCTCATGATCTGGCACTATATCTGACAATATTCTGTTTCTATTCATCATATTGCAATATTCAATATTCTGGTGCTAACAGTGTCCCACTGCTTTTCATAAGGTTTTCAATGACTATACATTCAGAAGTAGTCTGTCTCTTTCTTCTTCCTAATCTGTAGTTGTCTGGAGACTTAGCTGAAACCTGTCCACCACTGGTGATGCTGCTGGTTTTTAAAATACCTGTATCATAGCTTTGAGAATCACAGCAACATGCAAGCCACAGCACTACTGACAAACTGACAGACGAGTGGGTGAAAAGTAAACTGTGTTGTTGAGACCAATTTCAGATCTGAAGAATAACCAAGGGATACAGTTTCCCATTCTGCCAGTGTTTCTGACCAGTAAATCTTTTTCTTTTTTAAAATACTTATTCCACATTTTCTCCCATTGGATTAAGAACCTTCTAAATCCTGGTGTGGCACTGTGGGCTAATGCGCCAGACTGCAAAGCCATTTGAACTGCAAGGTCAGTGGTTCAAGCTCACCAGTCACTTCTTGGAAACCCTATATAGGGTCACTATGGGTTGGAACCGACTCAATGGCACTTAACAACAACAACAATGCGATATGTATCAGAACAATTGGTAATTCTTCTGGTCCCTGGGTCATGAAGCCTGATGATCACATATTCCATTAATCCATTGGACTAATTTATTTCAAGTGTCTTCAGTTTTCCTCACTATTCTTTCTTCCACACATAGAAACACCAATAGGTGCACCTTAGAAGGCTGCTTATGAGCGTCTAATAGCCCAGTTACTATGAACAAAGTAAGATACAGAACATTGTCTTTGTGGACTAAGCTATGCCAATTGACTGTGGTGTCCCTTGAGACAATGGTCCTGAGACTCCAGATTCCTTTGTTTTTTAAATATCAATTTATTATTTTTATTTTAACAGCATCTTGTTGCCACATTAAGCCATCTTCAGAAAAAGTAATATCATTTTAACGCTACAAAAAATAATTCACGTATGACTAACAAAAGAAACTAATAGATGAAGACACCCAAACACAAAATAGATGAATATCCCAAAGGAAAATTTTCTTACTGCTCTGCATATATTTTCCTTCATTGATTAATCATAGTCTTCATTTTAACTCATTAAATATAAATTATCATGTTAAAATTTCAATACATACTTTTTTTTGAGATACAAGAAAATCTAAAGAGTAACAAATGCATAATTTAAAAGAGTATCTATTTATCAATACCCATATCTACTCCTATAATTGTTATTGTTGTTAGGTGCTGTGGAGTGGTTCCAAATCATAGCGGCCCTATGCACGACAGAATGAAACACTTTCCTGTTGGGTGCCATCCTTGCAATTATTGATATGTTTGAGCCCATTGCTGCTGCTACTGTGCCAATCCATCTCATTTGGGGTCTTCCTCTTCTTGTTGCTCTTCCACTTTACCAAGTTTGATATTCTTCTCCAGGGACTAGTCCATCCAAGTAAAATGTCCAAAATATGAGACACTATGTCTAATCTCCCTGGCTTCTAAGGAGCATTCTGGCTATACTTCTTCCAACACAGATTAGTTTGTGTTGTCTGGTAGTTCAAGGTACCCTCAATATTATTCTTCAACACCATGACTCAAATATACCAATTTTTCTAATATCTTGCTTATTCACTGTCCAATTTTCACATGCATTAGTGTGGCGCTGTGGGTTAATGCGCCAGACTGCAAAGCTGTTTGAACTGCAAGGTTGGCAGTTCAAACTCACCAGCTGCCCTTTGGAAACCCTATGTAAGGTTGCTATGTGTCGAGACCAACTCGATGGCACTTAACAACAACAAAAAGTCAGTCTGAAATTTGATCAATCAAGATGTATTGATAAATGCTGGTGCTTGGAGAAGAACATCATGTTTGGTAAAGTAGATAGTGGCTTAAAAAGAGGAAGACCCCCAACAAATGATTGGAAGATTGGTGCAGGACCAGGAAGTGTTTCTTTATGCTGTGAATACAGTCACTTTGAATTGGCAAGTATTCAATGTCACTTGACATCAACATGAGTCTATTAAAAATACCATGGTCTGGGTGAGGCACCTTAGTTCTTAACCAACATTTTGCTCTTAACTTTAAAGTGATCTTATGCAACAGATTTGCCTACTGCAATACGTTGTTTGATTTCTTGACTTGCTGTTCTATGTATGTTGATAGTGGATCCAAGCAAAGTGAAGTGTCTGACAACTAATTTTTTTTCTCCTTTTATCATGATGTTATTTGTTGGTCCAGTAGTAAGGATTTTTGCTTTGTTTACACTGAGGTTGTGGTCTTTCATTTTTATCAGTAAGGATTTTAAGTCCTCTGATTTCAACAAAGTAATATTGTCTGCATAGTGCAGGTTGTTAATGTCTTCATCCAATCCTGATGCCATATTCTTCTTCATGTAATCCAGTTTCTTGTATGATGTGCTCAACATACTGATTGAATAAGTATGGTGAAAGAATACATCCCTGGCACACACTTTACTTGATTTTAAACCATTCAATATCCCTTTGTTCAGTTAGAATGACTGCCTATTGGACTATGTACAGGTTCCTCCTGAACACAATAAGTGTTTGTAATACCCATTTTTTTTTCTTCTCTGTTATCCAAAGCTTCCTATGATCCATACAGACATAAGCCACTGCAAAGTCAATAAAACACAGGCAAACATCTTTTTGGTATTCTCTCCTTTCATCAACGATCTATCTGACATCAGGAATAAAATGTCTTTTCCACATTCTCGTGTGTATTTGGCTTTAACCTATAGCAGCTCCCTGTCAATGTGTTTTAAAATTATCTGTAGCAAAATTTTACTTGTATGTAATATTAATGATATTATCCAATGATTTTCACATTATATTGGGTCACATGTCTTGGAATGGGCACAAATATGCATCTCTTCCAATCAATTGGCCACATAATTGTCTTCCAAATTTCGTGGCATAGTTGAGTGAGTGCCTCAAGTGCTGCCTCAGTTTGTTGAAAGATTACAGCTTGTATTACAGCAATTCTTGGAGCCTTGTTCTTTACAAATTCCTTCAGTACAATTCTTGGAGCCTTGTTCTTTACAAATTCCTTCAGTACCACTGGTTTCTTATCATATGTTATTTCTAAAATTGTTGAACATTGACCTTTTTGGCACAGTGACTCTATGCATTCCTAACATCTATTTTTGATGCTTCCTGCATCATTCAACATTTTGTCTATAGAATCCTTCAATATTGTAAATGAAGGCTGAAGTTTTTCTCCAGTTCTTTTAGCATGTGAAATGCATCGTATTCTTACCTTTTGGTCTTTTAACCAAAGGTCTTTGCACATTTCATAATAATACATGACTTTGTATTCTCGAGCTGCCCTTTGGTATTTTCTGGTAAACTCTTTTTGTTCCATTTCCTTTTGCAACTCTATGCTGGAGAACTAGTTTTAGATTTTCTTCTGATATACATTTTGGTCTTTTCTTTCTTTCCTGTCTTCTTAATGACCTTTTGCTTTCTTCCTCTA
>NW_006408709.1:944050-947023 GCF_000296735.1 Chrysochloris asiatica | reverse complement strand
TTTTGTTTTAGCAAGACATAGATATGAAAAAGTATTACAAATGTTCTCAGTATTATTCATTTAATAACCATTTAATCATAATTATTCTTTAAAAATTGTTGTTGTTGTTGTTAAGTGCCGTCGAGTTGGTTCTGACGCATAGAGACCCTGTACATGGTTTCTGAGGCTGTAAATCTTTATGGGAGCAGAACACCTCATCTTTCTCCCATGGAGCAGCTGGTAGTTTCGAACTGCTGGCCTTAAGGTTCACAGCCTGATTAGTAACCACTATGCTACCAGAGCTCCTTAAAATAATTTTGTTGACAATTTAGGCAAAATTTCATCATGGAATGAATGAAATGAATACTGTATAAAGGGGTACTGTTAATGACACATTATTGTTATTGTCAAAAGAAATGAAAAGAAAAGAGAGGAAGGAGGGATGGAAGGACAAAAATAAAGGAGGCATGGAATGAATGAAAAAAGAGATTCAGAAAGTGCAGGAATGGAGAAAGAGAAGAAGAAAAAGAAAAGAGAGAGAGAAAAAAGAAAAGAATGAGAGTAGGCATATTTGCAAGTGACTTGAAAAGGCTCACTCCTTTTTGATGACTCACTGAGAATATGCATTCCCACTCAAATAGGTTGAATCAGAATCTACATCTTAACAGGTGATTCTTATTGATTCTCCAAGTGATTCTTAATCATCACCAGATGATTATTATGCATATATAATATCCTGATAAAATGCAGATTCCGATTCAGTATATCTGGGCAGAAATACAATTTCTCAGCTGGCAGTCAAATAAAATTGAATTTGATAAAAGCTCAGGAAGAGAAAAACATGATATTTGAGCCAATGTGAGCTTCAATGTGCTCACAATTTTATAATGAACATGAATTCCTATTGTCAATATAACACTACAACTTTCCTTTCCTCCTCCAGTCCTTTTTCCAATTTTTCTTTCATTGTGGTTTAGCAAATCTTCCCACCCCCTCTTATAATTTGCATCAGGAACTAAATTATACTATCATTGAAAATACATTACTCAGATTTTTTTTTGCCCATACCTTCAATGGTCCAATTTATGTCACTAGTTCTTGGAAAGCATACTCCTTTATTCTTGGCTTATGTTGTCATGTTGGGAAGTAACAGGAATAGGGTCTATGCCAGGTTTGTTCTGAATATTCACAAAAGGAATACTCAAAACAAACAAAACTATGCATGTTGCTATTCTTTGTAAGTGAAATTGTACTAATCTGTTGGAGACAGCATATTAGAGTCAATAAAATATCACACATTTTACCTTGGCAATGGGTTTAGTAGAAGGTAATTGGATCCAATTCTACTTTATGGTAATATGAACTTGGAAAAACATTTATCCTCTTTGTGAATCCTAGCTTATATTCAGTCTAAGGTGAAAAACAAACCAATTTGCATTGGTTTGTATGAATGTTAAAGTTTGAATAAAATGATTTGAAGGTTGAATAAGATGATAGATACTAAAGTGGTGGTGGTTGTGTTCTGAGCAGTCAGTTCTGACTTATAGAGACACTGCATAGGGATTTCCTAGGCTGTAAATCTTTATGGGAGCAGAAAGACTAATCTTTCTTCCATGGAATGACTGGTAGTTTTGAACTGCTGACCTTGAGGTTAGCAGCCAGGCTCATATAACCACTATGATACCAGAGTTCATTAGATGTGAAAGTAGTACTTTATAAACTGTAGCATTCAAAAGATAATTTGTTGTGGCTTTAGTTATGCTTCATTGTGAAAGTAAATGCATATTTTTAAATTACTAATTAATTTATTGGTAATCCCTTTTTATTTTATCATTCTTTGAGTTTTTCCTTGTGTTGCTTGATAAATATAAATACATTATTTTAAATATTAATGGAGCATCAAAAATTTCATGGAATAATTCCATTATCTTTTACTTAAATTTTTCCATGAACTTTTACAAGCCTTCATATATATATATATATATATATTACTCTAGACTTTTTCTCCCCTTTGTGTAATAAATTTTCTCCCCTGTCATAAAATTTTATAATATTAACAGAGTTAATTGTTGCTGACCAAGCTCTGAATTTTTTTTACCACTTTGTATTCAGGCATCACCTGAAATTAACTACTTTGTACAGAGCACTGGTAGCACAGTGGTTAGGAATCAGGCTGTGAACCGCAAGGTCAGCAGTGTGAAACTACCAGCTGTTCCATGGGAAAAAGATGAGGCTTTCTGCTCCCATAAATATTTACAGCCTCAGAAACCCTGTATAGGGTCTCTGAGTTGGAACTGACTCCACGGCCCATAACCACCAACCACCATGTTGGTGCAGTATAAAAAGTCCATGGCTACTAAATAAAAAGTTGGTCATTCAAGCCCACCAGTCACTATGAGAGGAAAAGGATGGGGCAGGCTTGAGTCAGAATTGACTCTTTAGGAGTTGGTATTGTTATTGATTTTATATAGGTGTCATGTAGAATTAACCACAATATATAGCACCTGGGATTGAGCATGATGCTTACCTTGATTTGGTAAATGCTATACAGGCAGTGCACAGGTGGTAGACTAAATCTGTTCCTTTGTCTTTAAGAATTTGTTGGTAAGTTGAAGCAGTTGCATATGGTTCTTACATAGCCTTACTTTCAAGCAAGAAAACATTCTAAGCCTTTCACTGATTTAAAAGCTACACATGCAGCAAGCAAAGATGATTGTGATGAAGAATTTGTTGGAGCAGAGTTTGGTTCAATACTTTTAAATCAAGAGAAAATTTATATAATATTAAAAAGCAATTAAGGGGGAGAACAAATAAGATGGCGGATCGGGTGGGTGTATAGCAGAGAGCTCCGCCAACAACAACACAGAATACCCGAACAAGCAGGCTCAGGGGATGGTCCCAGAAATCTGAACCACATATAAAGGAATACTTAGAAGGTTGGAAGGCTCACAGCTGGGGGAATTTGTGGCAGAAGCAAGAAATCTATTGCTTTCT
>NW_006408709.1:938930-940597 GCF_000296735.1 Chrysochloris asiatica | reverse complement strand
TCATGAAGTTGGGCATTCATAACCTAGAAGTGGCCTATAATTCTAAAAATAGATGTCTTTATAATTTATGCACATGAAATGTTTAAGAGAATAACAGGTATGAATGAGGGAGCAGAGAAATGTTTGTAGAAAACGGGATTAAAAGATAATGGAATGTTCCCATGAATTTTTGTAACTCTCTCAGATTAAAGATTTCTGGTATTGTATTGGTTAGAAGTCAGGGTGCTAATCTAAAAGTCAGCAGTTGAAAACTACCAGCTTTCCCGCAGGAGAAAAATGAGGCTTCCTATGAGTTGGAATTGATTCCATGGCACATAACGATCACCATATTAAGTACTTTAATCTTATGCTGTTTAAGATTCAACAATAATGCATATTAAGTACAGATAGAAGCAACACACAGAATCACTGTACCAAAAAAATCAATAAATGTTCAACTATTTCAAGAGGGAGCATATGATCAAACAACTGTGGTATTGAATATAGAAGTATAAGCTGCACTGAAGACACTGGTGCAAAACAAAGTTCCAGGATTTGACAAAATACAAAGTGAAATGTTGATGTTACATTGGAGGAACACATTTATCTGTACCAAGTAATTTGGAATACAACTACCTGGTCAAGGGAATGGAAGAGATTCATATTTGTGTCCATTCCAAAGAAAAGTGATCCAAAGGAATATAGAAATCATTAAGCAATATTGTTAATATCTCATGCAAGTTATATTTTGCTGAAGATAATTTTTAATGGTTGCAGCAGCTTATATTTCTGAAAGGTGGTAGAGAGTTTCCAGAAATTCAAGCTTGGTTCAGAAGAGGATGTGGAAAAGAGAGTATCATTGTTGACATCAGGTAGATCTTGGCTGAAAACATAGAATACCAGCTTTAGTGACTATTCATAGGCATTCAACTATATGGATCCTAACAAACTATGTATAATATTGGGAAGAATGAAAATGCCAGAACCCTTCATTGTGCTGATGAGGCACCTATACTTTGACCAAAAGGTAGTCAGAACAGAATAAGGGTATACTGAATAGTTTAAAATCAGGGAAGCTGTGTGACAGTGTTGTATCCTTTCACCACAATCTGTATTAAATCTGTTTTCAATCTGTAAACTAAACAAATAATCTGAGAAACTGGATTATATGAAGAACATGACATCAGGATTAGAGGTAGACTCAATAACAACCTGTGATATGCAGATGACACAATCTTGTTTGTTAGAAGGGAAGATGATCTGAGATATTTGCTAGATGAAGATCAAAGTCTACAGCCTTCAGTATGGATTGCAACACAATGTAAAACAAGCAAGAATCTTCACAGCTGAACCAATTAATAACATCATGATGAATGGAATAGAGAGTAAAATTATCATAGACTTAATTTTGCTTGGATCCATAATCAACAATCATGGAAACAGCAGTCAAGAAATGAAACAACTTACTGCATTGGGCAAATCTGTTGCAAAAGACCTCTCTATAGTGTTTAAACGCAAATATGTAACTTTGAGAACTAAAGGGTGTCTGACCCAACTCATAATATTTTAAAAAGCCTGATAAGCATGTGAAAAATTGATAATGAATAAGGAGGACCACACAATTATTGATGCATTTGAATTGTTATTGTTGTTGTTTTGTTGTTGTCAGGTGTCATCGAGTTGGAACC
>NW_006408709.1:913833-937611 GCF_000296735.1 Chrysochloris asiatica | reverse complement strand
GCCAGATAGTTGTCTTCCAAATTTCTTGGCAGAGATGAGTGAGTGCCTCTTGGGCTGCCTCACTTTCTTGAAAGATTTCAATTTTTATTCCAGAAATTCCTGGTGCCTTGTTCTTTGCCAATTCCTTCAATGCACTTTGGACTTACTCCCTGAGCATCATTGGCTCTTTATCATATGTTACCTCTTAAAATGGTTGAACATTAACCATTTCCTTTTGATACAATGACTCTGTATATCAAATTGAATTATGGTATTGGAAAATAATACTAAATGCACTATGGAGTGTCAGAAGAGCAAACAAATCTGTCTTGAAGAAGTACAATCAGAATGCTTCTAATAATAAAGGATGATGAAACTTTATCTCTCATATATTGGACATGTTGTCAAGAAGGACCTGTGATGGAAAAGGATTTCATGCGTTTTAAAGTGAAGTGTCAATGAAAAAGAGGAAGACCCCCACCAACATGAACTGATACAATGGCAACACAGTGGGCTCACACTTAACAATAATTGTTAGGTTGGCAAAGGACCAGGCAGTTTTTCATTCTGTTCTGATGTGCATAAAGTCACTATGAGTTGGAACTGACTCTACCACACTTAGCAACAATAATTTGGGTTTCTGTTGATCATAGTACCTGGTCTGTCTTTTTTGTTGTTAAGTGCCATTGAGTCAGTTCCGACTCATAGTGTCCCTGTATCGAGTTTGCGAGGAGGGTTGATGAATTTCAACTGCCAACCTTGCTGTTCAAACTGATTTAGGATCCGCTGTATTATTCCACAGTGCCATACCTTTCTTTAATTTTCACTTTGGTTTTTTTGTTTTGGTTTGTTTTTTCACTCATAGTAGAAGTAGCTATTTTTGTCCCTCAGGTACCTGGTCATTTTGCTGGAAATGGTTGGCTTCCTGTTAGTTTCACCAGAAAAGCTTTCTCCTCAGGCTATCAGATGCACATCTCTGGTACACACAATTGAATGTAAATAGAAACCAGTAAGTTTCTGCCCTTTTATATTCAACAGCAGGACCCTGGCAGTTGTCCTAAAACAGCCCAGCTTTGATGCCCAGAGCATTATAATCACTTTCATCAAAAAACAAAACAAAGAAAACTTGAATTTTCTTTCATGTGATACTTTTTACAATTACAATTTCATTTTTCTGAAATGATTTACAATTACAAAACCATTTCTTTCTTACAATTACAAAAACATTTGATTTATTTCAGTAATAAGGCAAATAGTTTGTTCCAGAGGTGAATTTGTTATTATTAATACTTCTGCTTAAAATGTTCATTTTCTGACATTGTTCATGTTCATTGTTCATACTTCTGCTTAAAATGTTCATTGTCTGACATTGAGATAAAGAATAAAACTTATTTTAATAATAATGGAGCAGTAAATGTGTACACAAAAATTACAAGGATAATTCTGGGTTGTTGTAGGTAATGTCAGGTGTTTGTTTGCTTTTGAAGTGGGAAAGATAGAAATCTTCCCAATGAATATAATTTCTAAATTTCAATTTGAGATGTGAATAATGAGTTTTCGGAAAGAAAAGAGAATTTTTAAAAGAAAAGAATTCTACTCTCACTTCTAGTCAATTTTCCAGAATTAAGGAACATGGGAATCCAGATAGAAAGGACTCATTGGTAAATCCAAAACAATAGTAAAAAGGCCTGTCAAGATACATGATCAAAGTTTCTCAGTAAACTGGAAATGAAAAGAAGACACTGATATGCCCAGAGAAAAAGACAGTCACTCAAAAAGAATAGAAATATATTTTATGTGTAAAATATATTTTAGAAGTCCAGAAAAGAATTTGAGGAAAATCATTCTCAACCTACTTCCAATCATAGTGAAAATCAAATGTGATGGTAGGATTCAAATATTTCAGATAAACAGGAAATAAAAACATTTACTCACCTTACACCATTCCATGGGAAACGACCTGCAAGGTGTCTTATTCAAAAGTTTTTAGTGAAAACTGGAACAGAGCACAAACCAGAGACTGTTTTAATGGACCAGGTCAATAGGCAAATATTACTCACAGAAAAAAAAAAAAAAAAAAAGGACAGGAATGAGTACAAATGAAAACATTATCAGTAGGTTCCCAAGGCTAGGCTCCCATTCCAGGGTTTGGCATCATATTGCAATCATGTATGTCCCTGTGTCTTTCAAGTTAGTATACTTAACTGTACAGTTACATACACATGACAAATAGTATGCACAGACAGCAAATATGGGGAATAGTTAATAAAAGGGGAAGGCCCCTGACAGGCAATAGACATTCCTTTCCCTTGTATATTTCATTGCCCCTGTTTAGGCTGGTGATTCATTTAATGTCTATGCTAGATTTGATGGTGTTAGGAATAATCATTACACTTTTATTCCAATAATTTCTGAATTAGAAGGCAGTCATTCTCCTTTAAGGCACATGCTTTATTTTGTGTCCATTAATAGCTCCTAATTCCATTAACATGCTATGAGGCCTGCCTCTGGCTTATCTGACCTCTGATTCTTGGATTGTTCAACCCCTGAGTCAGGAACAGCCTGATGCATGACATATGGACTTGGAACTTACTAGTTTCTATAACTTTGTGAGTCATTTAATTAAGATGAATTTACCTTATTCATCTATGGAGTCCTGCTGTAGTACTGTAGGATAAGCATTAGACTGCTAATTACAAGATTGGCAGTTCAAATCTACCAGACACTTCTCAGAAACCCTACACTTAGCTGTTATGAATCAGAACAGACTTGACATTATGTACCAACAACAACAATATGTCCATTAGTAGCTCTGGAGACAGTGAAAGAGATTATACAACACCTGTGCACCCAACACAACTGTAAAAGTCACTTCACTGAACAAAGAAGTAAAGCAGGATAGATTCAAAACAGTACAGAAGGGCATTCATAGAATGATATTAAAGGGAGATCCCAAGAGAATACATGTGCAATAGAACAGGAAAACCATCAGTAAATATTGGAGGGGCTAGAAAGCTCCAAAAAAGAAGGACTCTAAGGAGTCCTGGTGTGGTGCTATGGGTTAATGCACTGGACTGCAAAGTCATTTGAATCGTAAGGTCAGTGCTTCAAGCTCACCAGCCCCTCCTCGAAAACCCTATACAGGGTCACTATGGGTCAGAACTGACTGGATGGCACCTAACAACAACAAGGAAAAAAGATGCTGTCTGTGATAGGATAATACCCATATGCCTACATGGAAGACTAGTTAATACCACTATTATTCAAATTTATTCATCGATCCCTAAAGCCAGTGATGATGAAATGGAAGAATTCTGCCAACATCTTCAATCAAACATGCAATCAAGATGGATTGAAAATTACTGGTGTCTGGAAAGGCAGAAAACAAAGAGAAAGTTTCCATAGTTGGAAAATATGACCTTGGTTATAGAAATGGTGCTGGATATCACATGATAGAATTTTGCAAGACCAATGACATTCATTGCTAATACATTTTTAAAACAACATAAAAGGTGACTATACACATAAATCTCAACTGATGGAACACAAGGACCAACCATGTTCCATAGACTCCTGTTGACCTGGAGATGAGAGAGAAAAGAGGAAGGGCTGGTTGGTCCAAAGTGTGGTGAGACATGGGGACTCCTGAGCCCATGGACAAAGACACAGCCACAGAGGGCTAGAGCTGAGAGTGAAGCATCCAGGTGATATGAAGTGAGGGGGGTTGCACAGGAACACCCAAAGTTGCAGACAGTACCCATTTGACCTAGCCTGGATGGCTTGATAATCAGAACTCGACTAGAGGAAGATACAAAAAAAAAAAAAAAATTGATAAAAGGAAATGAGGATAAATTGCTACAATTTGATGAACTTGACCTATACTAATGGAGGTAGTGACTTTAAATACCAACAGAGAGGGAAGGAGTCTTCACATCAAGTATCTATGCTATTCCCTCTGTGCACAGGTTAGATAAGGATAGGCAACGCAGACATTGGTTACCTAAAATGAGGGGGCAATAAAGGCACAGAGTGTATGGTTTACAAGGTTTCAAAGGGGAGCTTAATTTAATAGTATGTTGGAGGCGGGAAAGAGTCCCCACTGAATAGTTTTCATCTTGTCTAGATGGATCTGGTTAAAAGAGATGGGGGATAAGATTCTTATGATTCAATAGAGAGTAATTGCTATCAAGACTAATTGCAACAGTTACAACTATGAAGGTAGAAGTTCTGTAACAAAAATGAGGGAGCAGTTAATCTTACAGTCCAGAAACAAAGGACTCTAGGATCATCAAGGGAGAGGAGCACAAGCAGAATGCGAGACCTTATCCAGAGAAGCAGCAACACCAGAGATGGAGGCAGAGATGAGGACCTGGAGAGAGGGAGCAGCTGAGGACTCTAGATTTATGGCAAGAGAGGGACTGAGAGATGGCGTCCTGGAAGCAGACTTGCAGAATGTGCCCTTTGGTGGTGTAAATTATTATATATGTTTGAGTGTTTGAAAAAAAAAAAAAAAAAAGAGCTAAAGTGAACAGAGAGAAATACTGTTAACTGATGGTACATGGAAGAGATTATAATCATTGTAATGAAACAAGGTGTATGATTTGTTGAATGTAAAAATGATGATTACCCTGGAAACTTTCACTCAATCCACAATAAAAAACATTTAAAAAATGAAATATGAGCAATAAGCAATAACAAGAGTAGGTGTATGCACAACAATGTTCATAGCAGCACTATCCACAGTAGCAAAAAGATGGAGACAGCCTAAGTGCCCATCAATTGAAGAATGAATAAACAAACTTTGGTTCGTACAAACAATGGAATACTATGCTACCTTGAAGAATAACAAAGAAGCTACAAGTCACTGCATAACATGGATGAATCTTGAGGGCATTATGCTGAGTGAAATTAGTCAGTCAGGAAAGGACAAACATTGCATAAAACCATTATTGTAAAAGCTTAAGAAAAGATACCCATACTAAAGGGGGAAAAAAAAAAAATCTTTGTTGGTTACCAGCGGGGTGGGGATGGGAGCTTGGGGGAGGTGGAGGGAGATGACGGTAGAGCACAGCATAGGGGGCAAACACATCATAGTTTGGGTGTTGGTGAGGTCAATACACAAGAAGGGAGAGGGAGTAGAAGAACAACATAGATAGGGAAACACTGAAATATGTTTGTATGGGCTAAATGGGACAGAGGTAAATAGTGATGCATGCTAAATCTCAGAACAGCAGGGCTCTGTGATACAGGGATCCATGCATAGTCTGAAGAGGGTAAATAATACTAAGATGCTTGACTGTCTTATGAATATCAGTTTCCCTTGCCTACTATTGTAAAATAGACACTTGAGTGGGATAGAAAGGAACATCTAGAAACATGATTACAGAAAGCTGTAAGACTGTCTTCAGCCTATAACTGATTGGGATACCTAAAAGGGGTTCTAGAACTTGCCCAGTTCTAGGCCTCTTGTGGAGCCTTTGAAGTGTATAGGACCTTAGGTGGAATCCTGAGTCCCATCCAGAATCTTCTGAGATGGGACATGTCCACTAGAAAGGACAAGCAGACCAACCTCGAACAGCTAGAGTGACAGAAGATACATCTTCAAAGAAAGATCATCAGGAAACCCAAAACAAAAATGGCAGTATAACTGGCTACTACAAGAATAAGCAAGTTGTTCACCAGGAAGCCATCAAGGCAAGCAATCAAGTTCCCTCAGGACAAACCCCCCTCTAAGACTGAAACTCAAAGGGAACACATGAGCAGGCATGTAAGCTTGCTGATGACCACACTGGTCAACTGCTGAATGGAAGAGAAGGAAACGTAGCAAAGAAGAAATGGACTGACTTCTACCACTTTCCATAGACTCCCATTGACCTGGAGATGAGAGAGAGAAGAGGGAGGGCTGGTTGGTCCAAAGTGTGGTGAGACCTGGGGACACCTGAACCCATGGACAAGGCATAGCCATGGAGGACTAGAGCTGAGAGTGAAGCATCCAACTGATATGAAGTGAAGGGAGATGCAGAGAACATCCAAACTTGCAGCTACTACCCATTTGACCTAGCTTTGATGGCCGGATGATCAGAACTCAAGTATAGGAAGGTTTAAAAAAAATGATAAAGGAAATGAGGGTAAATTGCTATAATTTGATGATTTTGATCTATACTCATGGAAGTAGTAACTCTAAATACCAACAGAAAGAGAAGAAGTCTTCACATCAAGTATCAGTGTTATCCCCTCTGTACACAGGGTACATAGGGAGGGGCAACTTAGACATTGACTACCTAAAATGAGGGGGCTGAAAAAGGCACAAAGTGACTGGCTTACAAAGTTTCAAGAGGAAATATAGTTTAAGAGTGTGTGAGAGAAGATAGAGTCCCCACTGAATAGTTTTCATCTTGTCTAGATAGATCTGGTTAAAAGAGATGATATACGATTCTTATGATTCAATAGTGAGTAATTGTTATCATGACTAATTTCGACAGTCACAATTGTAAAGGTAGAAGTTTTGTAACAAAAACAGGAAAGCAGTTAATCTTACAATTCAGAAACAGAGGACCCTAGGATCATCAAGGGAGAAGAGCACAAGCGGAATGTGAGACTTTATCCAGAGAAGTAGTGACACCAGAGATGGAGGCAGAGATGGGAACATGGAGAGAAGAAGCAGCTGAGGAAGGACTCTAGATTCATGGCAAGAGAGGGACTGAGAGCTGATGGCCAGGAGGCAGGCTTGCAGAATATGCCCTTTGGTGGTGTAACTCATTATATATGCCTGAGTGTTTCAAAAAAAAAAGAGCTAAAATGAATAGAGAGAAATATTTTTAACTGATGGCACATGGAGAGGGTTATAATCATTATAATGAAACAAGATGTATGATTTGTTGAATTTAAAACTGATGATCTGCCATGTAAAATTTCACTCAACTCACACACACACACATAAATTTTTTTTTTAAAGCCATTGTCTCTAAAGAGTAGAAACAAGAGGTGGAAAGGAAGAGTCATGGTGTTAAAAACATACAAAGAATACTCTGACTTTGATAATTACCTACAGGTATAAATTTTATAAAATTTCAAAACTAAAAACTAAATTTGGATTTTTGTTAGCAATGAAATTGAAAAGAGAAATAGAAATCAAGCAATCTTTAACAATGTAGGAGAACATATTACATTTGTAACTTAATGAACATATACATATATTCTAGGGTAATTGTTTTAAAAGAAAGTTATACTACAAATCTGAAGTGACTCATGTATGGCATTAAAAAAAAAAAATCTTCCCTGTTTAATTTAGCTACAGTAAATTTGACTTTAAAAAAAATTCTATGAGTATTAATACAACCACAATCATGATACAAAACAGTTTCCTCAACCCAAAAGTTGATATGATGCTCTTTCAATATATTCACAATATCCCCTATCCCTAACCTCTGACAAACACTGATCACCATCACTATAATTTTGGCTTTTCTAAAATGTCATATAAATACCATTATATTATGTAGCCTTTTCAAACTGACTTTTTTAACACAACATTATCCTTTTCAGATTCATCCATATTATTTATCAAAAGTTCATTTCTTGTTATTGCCAATGAGTTTTCCATTATGTGCATATTCCATAAAGTATTTACTTGCCTATTGAAGGACTTCAGGTAATTTCCAGTTTGAGACAATTATGGAAGCAGTTTCTATAAAAATGTGTGCATGGGTTTTTTGTGACCATAAGTTTTCACTACTCTATTGGGCCTAAATGTTGGGCTGATAACCATAAGGTTGGTAGTTGAGGTACAGTGAATTTACTTGATATGTTTTTTTCTATCCATGGTCTTGGTAACTCACACCAAATGATTGGGTGGGACAAAGCAAATAGGGTATATGAGACACAAACATGGTGATGGTTTATTTTTACCATCCTGCTAGGTTATAAAGAAGTATATTTCAGAATCAGGAACAGACGATCACAGGACAAGCAAGGAGGAAGAGCCATAAGTGGAGCAAGAGATCCTTGTGCAGAAAAGCAATTGCAGCAAAGGCAGTGGCACAGAGAGACAGAGCATCAGTCTCTCCAGCCCACAGACTAAATACAGCTGAATGCTGTGGGGCAGAAGGCTGACTTGCAAAATAGTCCTTTGGGCATTTATACACAGCATGAAAGAAGCTCCGTAACAGTTGCCCAAACAGGGCAGAAGTCAAGGGGCCTTGTGGCTGAAAGACTGAGGATCAGAGAGGTTGGTCTGTGGTGCTACTGAAAACAGGTGCTTCTGACTAGAGAACTTCTGTGTCCTGAGTTGTTTCTGAATCTGAGTTGTGCCCTGTGAAATTCACTAATAAGCACCATAATTGTGAGTATTATCTGTAAATTGTAATGGATTATTGAACCCAGCAGAAAAATAGAATACTGTGTAGGGGATATTGTTGTTATTGTTAAGTGTCATCAAATCAGTTCCGACCAATAGTGACTTTCTATAGAATTTCCAATGAATGATTGGTAAGCTTGAACCACTGACCTTGCAATTCAAATAACTTTGCAATCCAGTGTATTAACCCACAGTACCAGGTTGGTGTCAAAATAGGGTAAAGAAGGTTGGAAGGTGGAGACATATCTAACCTCTGCCTCATAAGAATTGGCCTTGAGTTCACATGAAGTTTGATTCTCCTACTTTCTTGTGTAGCTGGAGGTCAGGCATGGCCTACATGCCATTTTTGCAGTGGTTCAAACACATCTGCTGCTCTGTGGATTCAAACCCATCAACTGCTCTGTATAGAAACCCTATATAGAGTCACTGAGTGGAAATTGACTAAATGGCAGTGGGTTTAGTTTTGAGTTGAGACTTAAGTCTAGTTTATAGTTCCAGAAGTAATGAGTGGTAGGCGTGTTTCCTGGAAACATTCAGCAATGATTTGTAAGACATTTGTCTTAGGTGATGTCTAGAACAACTCCCCAGGTTCTGCTCCAAGAGATATCTCAGATAAAGAATCCTCAGACACAGCTGAGTTAACTTTCTTAGTAGGGCATCACTCAAGTCCAAAGAACTGAAGGTCACATAATGATGAACCAGATGTAGAGGCCGGATCTATCAAAAATCAAAAAGGCTTTGCCAAAAGTCCATATATATTGGAAACAGGGCACATTCTTTTTAACTCATAGAAAATCTCATCATAGAGGTGATTCCATTATTTCAAATCTCATCATAAGGGAAGACTATATCCTAACTTCCAAACTACTGAGAATCATCGTCCAGCCAAGTTGACACACAGCCTTACTCACCACAGATCCCAACTTCAGTAGCTATAGCATCACTGGCAATTCTATAATCTTCTAGATCAGCCACAGTTTCTTCATTCATCAAGGCTGAAAGTCTTCCCTTTCTCGGCTCATCTTTGAGGTCTTCTTGACCTTCATGAGAATGTTTGATCCATCAAAAAAGCAAAATTTTATGTGGTACAGCGATCCCAAAAACTTGTTGCAAAGTTTCATTTGCTTGGGAAGATTTACATTTGAGTTTTGATACTAGCCATGACTTCTAGGATTTTTTTCCTCACAACAACAACAAAAACAACATCCTTTTCTTAAAAGGCACTACAATGAAACTAAGACAAACATATTACTGAGAGAAGTTGTCTACAGCCATATGCTTATCACACAATATCCTTAAACATGTTTTGTTTGGAATAAATCCATGCCTGTATAAACTGGAACCTAGAAGTAATATTTTTTTGCTGGTGCTGTTAGTGCCATTAAGTCAGTTCTGAATCATAGCGACCCTGTACAGCATTTTGAGGAGTGACTGGTGAGTCTGAACCACCACCCTTATGGTTAGCAGTCTAGTGCTTATTCTATAGGACCACACCAGGACTCACATTTGGTACAGATCCCTACTTGGAGAGTGTCTTTTTGGCAATGGAAGGAAGGTCAACAAAAAGTAGAAGTGGGTGAGAAGTTGAAACTACTTTTCAAAAACAGGTGAGCTAATTCAATAAAACATAATATATAGATCTGTGTCCAAAGTGCAACTACTTAGGACTACATTGAATCTCCTGTCAACAACAACCTTTGTGTTGTCTTTGGTAAAAATTTGGTATCAAATTAACAGTTACACGAGATAGCTACTTACCTTAATTCTATATTCAGTATAAGAATTAAAGCAGGAAAATGAAATTAATCAGTCACAAAAGGAGAAATACTACATAGGACAATTAAAAATGAAATTAATCAGTCACAAAAGGAGAAATACTACATAGGACAATTATTGAAAAGATTGAGATAAAGAACCCACCCTAAAAGGGGAAAAAAAAATATTTGCTGATCACCGGGATGTATGGGATGAGGTGAGGGAAATGAAGGGAAGATGGAGCACAGGGTAGGGAATAGACACAGGATAGATTGGTTTCAGGGGGGAGGGGGTGTGCACTAAGCAAGAAGGGGGAGGGCAATGGAAGAACAAGGCAGATGGAAAACAGTTAGGCAGGTTTGAGACAGAGGTAAATAATGATTTATGCACAATCTTGGAACAACAGAGCTCTGGGATACTGGGATTGAGGCCTGGTTTGAAGGGGTAAATGAGAGGAAATAATGTTAAGATGATTGGCTGTCTTTTGAATCTTGGTTTCCCCTTGCCTACTACTGTAAAACAGACACTTGAAGGGGAGAGACAGGAATAGCCAGAAACATCACCATAGAAAGCTTGTAAGTCTGTCTTCAGCCTATAATTGATTAGAATACCTAAAAGAGGGCTAGAACTCGCCCAGTGAAAGAGGCTTCCTACGGCGCCTTTGCATTGCATAAGACCATAGGTGGAATCCTGAATCCCATCCATAATCTTCTGAGGTGGGAAATTTCCACTTGAAAGGACAAGTTGACCAGCCTGAAGTGGCTAGAAGAACAGAAGATACCTCTTGAAAGAAAGGCCGGCAGGAAAAAATAAAAAAAACAATAATGGCAGTCCAATTGACTACTAAAAGAACAAGTAAGTTGTTCACCTAGGAACCATCAAGGCAAATGGTTGGGTCCTCTCAGTGCAAACCCCCTTCCAAGACTAAGACTCAAGGGGAATATATAAGCAGGCATATGGTCTGGCTGTTGACCATATTCGTCACTGATAAGGTGAAGTGGGGGAAAAAAGCAATGAAGTTGTGAGCTAAGTCCAACCACATTCAATAGACTCCTGTGAACCCAGGTTGAGACCTAGTTGGCTAGCAGTTTGGCAAGGGCTGGGGACTCTTGGGCCCAGAGACAGTGACATGGCCACAGAGGACTGGAGTGGAGAGTGAAGCATTCAGCTGATATGAAGTGAGGGGAGCTGCACAATAACACTCATACTTGCAGATAATACCCACTTGACCTGGTTTCAATGGCTGGATAATCAAAACTCAACTAGAAGAAGAAAGAAAAGGAAAAAAGAGTAATCCACTACAATTTGATGAACTTGACCTATACTTATGGATGTAGTAGCTCAAAAGAGGAAACTTTACAGCGAGGATCATTCCCAACTCCTCAGTACACAGGGTTGACAGGGATGGGCAACTTAGACACTGGCCACCCAAAGTGGGGGGTTACAAAGACAAGAAGTGACTGGATTACAAGTTTTCAAGAGGGTGCCTAGTTCTAGAGGGTTCTGGGGGGAAGGTAGAATCTCTACTGAGTGGTTTCCAATCTGTTGGGATGGGGCTGATGAAAGGAGATGGGGATAAGAATCTTGTGGTGCAACAGTGAAAAATTGCTATCAGGACTGACTGTGAGGGTTGGAAAGGTAAAGGTAGATGTTTTGTAACAAAAGGAGGGGAGTGGTTGATTTTGCAGTCCAGGAGCAGAGGTCCTTGGGACCAGCAAGTGAGAAGTGCAGAGTGCAGAACCCTACCCAGAAAAGTAGTGATGCCAGAGAGGAAGACAGAGACAATTACTTGGAGAGATGGAGCATCTGGGGACTCTGGACTCAGGGAGGGAGAGGAGCTCTGTGCTGATGGCCAGGGGGCAGGCCTGTGGGGTGTACCCTTTGGTTGTTTGATGATGTATGAAGGGGATTGTAATCACTGCAATGAAACAAAATACAATAGGATGAATGTAAAACTGGTGTTCTCCCCTGTAAACTATCACATAATTCACAACAAAAACTTGAAAGAAAAACAAAAGAATTATAGCAGTAGTGAAAGTGTTATTCGCTAACCATGGAAAGTAACTAGAGCTTCCCAATTTGGTGTGGTTCAGAGAAGTCTTCTTACCATTGTTGTTGTTGTTGTTAAGTGCCGTCGAGTCGGTTCCGACCCATAGCGACCCTGTACAGGGTTTCCGAGGGTGTAAATCTTACAGGAGTAGAAAGCCTCATCTTTCTCCAGAGGAGCGGCTGGTAGTTTCGAACCGCTGACCTTAAGGTTTGCAGCCCAATTCATAACCACTACGCTACCAGAGCTCCTTACTTATTATTTTAGTAATACATTGTTCACTGACATCAACGCCATTTCCTGAATTTCTTTATGAAACAGGACAGAGAATAAAAAGTTTACTTTCATTAAGTAGAGTTTCCCCACCTCTTTTGATATCGCTATTGTTTGTTTGTATTTTTTTGTTTTGTTTCAGCTTTTCTCACTCCTGGAGGAGGAGGCTAATTAGCGACGCAGGTTCAATCTGTTCAATTTATACCTGTTTTCAAATTGTATCAATTTACTGTCAAATGCCCATCTATGAGGAAATGTCTTACACATTTAGCTGTAGATTCATTCTTATAAGTATTTCCTAAAAGTTTCAGAGTTTGAGGTTTAACTGCTTTGTGTTTTTCCTAATATGATTTTAGCAGATCATTGCCCCAAGCTCTTGTCAACTATTTATAATAATGAATAGCTCTAAATTCTGAAACTGGAAACTTGTCATTAGCATTTTCAAAACAGGTCATAAGAGATTTTTAGAATGTGTTTGTTTGTCTAAAACTGTTTTATAAATTATTACCCAAATTAAGAATGGGACAGATAACAAATAAAGGAAAAGATTTATTATAGACCAGCAGTTTGAATTCAAGTGATTTTTAAGTTGCTTAAATACATTCAAACATAAGGCAATATAAATTCTTCATATGCCTGCTTCTTTCCCAACCATAAAACCATTTATAGCAAATACTGAAACATTTTTAAAAATAAAATTTCAAAGTAATACTATTAAATTAATGTGATGGATGAAATTACATTGAAGATAAATTAAAGCTTACAATGCAGATATAGTATTCCTACTATAAAGCTGCATGCTGTGTGATTGTACAGTTCACTTAACATTTTTTTAATATTAAATGATACACCTGTAAAAGCTGGACATGGAATAAGGAAAATCTGAGGAGAAGTGACACATATGAATTATGTTGTTGATGAAGAATACTGAAGACAGCATGGACTGCCAGAATGAATATATCTGTCTCATAAATCCAGAATGCTCTTTAGAAGCAAGTATGGTGAGACTTCATCTCACTTACTTTGGACATAATATCAAGTGTCATTAGAGAAGGACATCATGCTTTTAAAATAGAAGGTTAGTAAAAAACTAAGGAAGACCCTTAACAAGATGAATCTACACAATAGCTGTGAAAATGGGTTCAAACACAGCAAGGATTAAAATGATGGAATAGGACTGGACACTATTTCCTGCTGTTGTATATCGGATCACTATCAGTCAGAACTGACTTGACAGTACCTATCAACAACAATCATAAAGACAAAAACTATGCCTCAGTGATACCATCTGACATATACTTGGATGGAAACACTGCATTTGTTGTTAAATCAGCTCCTGTTATCCTTTTCTCATTTCATTACAATTGGTACATCCCACCCTCCACCTCAATGCTCTTTAATAATGTCAAATCCCAATTTACTGCATAAACTAAGAAACTAAAATCATTCTACTGTAATAGAAATTTACCATTGCAAATTAGTCTATAATTGTCAAAAGGTAAAACATAAATAACATATCAAATAAAAAATGATTTTATTATTTGCTTTTAAAAACCAAAAGAAATGTGTTTATCAATGGTAGATATGCTTACAACAAATATTCAAGTAGAGTGAAAGATGTTGTTGTTGTTGTTAGGTGCCATTATGTTGACTCACAGCGAAGCCAGGTGACAAAGTAGCAATACTTCATAGGCTATTCTAGGCTATAAACTTTGCAGGAGCAAATCACCAGGTTTTTCTTCCAAAAAGCTACTGGGTGGATTCAAACAACCAAACTTTGGATTATCAACCAAGTACTTAACTTTTGCACAACCAGGGCTCCTTTAGTGACAGATGTTGTTGATGGTGTTAGGTACCCTTCAAGTTGGTTCCAACTCATAGCAACCTTTTGCACAACAGAACAAAACACTATCTGTTCTGGCATCATTCTCACAATTATTACGCTTGAACACATTGCTGCTGACACTGCCAATTCATCTCTTTGGGGGTCGTACTCTTTTTCACCGACCCTCCACTTTACCAAACATAATGTCCTCCAGGAACTGGTTCTTCCTGATAATATGTCCAAGTTATGAGAAAAATGTCTCACCATCCTTGCTGATAAAGAGCATTCTGGGTAAATTTCGTCCAACATGTTTGCTTTTTCTTCTGGCATTCTATGCTACTTTCAATATTCTTCTCCAATACCATAACCAAATGCATCGATTTTTCTGCAGTCGTACTTATGCACTGTTCAACTTTCACATGCATATGAAACAGTTGAAAACACTCTGGTTTGCGTCAGGCTCCAGAATGATATCGTTGCTCTTGAACTATTTAAAGAAGTTTGATTTCTTGACTACTGTTTCCATCAGTGTTGATTGTGAGCCCAAGAAAAAATGAAATGCTTGATAACTACAATATTTTCTCCATTTATCATAATGTTATTTATTACTGGTGCAATTGTGTCGATTTTTGTTTTCTTTATACTGAGATGCAATATACACTGAAGAATATGTAATCTTTAATCTTTATCAGTAACTATCTTCATCGGTCCTGGTGTGGCATTGTGGATTAATGCACTAAACTGCAAAGTTGGTTTGAGCCACAAGATCAGATGTTTAAGCTCACAAGCGAGTCCTCAGAAACTCCACAGTCACTATGAGTTGAACTGACTTTAAGGCACTTAACAACAACAGGAAGTATGTAGTTAAAGTTCTCTTAGCAAGTAAAGTTGTATCATATGCATATGAGTTGTTAATAAGTCTTCCTGTAATCCTGATGCCACACACTCCTTCATATAATCCAGTTTTTCACATTATTGCTCAGCATGCAGATTTAATAAATGTGGTGAAAGAATACAACCTTAGTGCACAACTTACCTGATTTAAAATCAGTTATCTGCACGTTCTGTTAGAATGACTGCCTCTTAGTCTATGTACATGCTCTTCATGAGGACAATGAAGTGTTTTGGAATATTCATTCTTTAAGGAGCTCTGGTAGCGTAGTGGTTACGAATCGGGCTGCGAACCTTAAGGTCAGCGGTTCGAAACTACCAGCTGCTCCGCGGGAGAAAGATGAGGCTTTCTACTCCCGTAAAGATTTACACCCTCGGAAACCCTGTACAGGGTCGCTATGGGTCGGAACCGACTCGACGGCACTTAACAACAACAACAACAACAATAGTGTTATCTATAGCTTGTCATGATTCACACAGTCAAAAGCCTTTGTAGAGTCAATAAAGCACAAGTAAACTTCTATCTGCTATCCTCAGCTTTCAGTCAAGATCCATCTGACATCAGCAAAGATATCCCTAGTTCCATGTCCTTTCTAAATCTTTCTGGCAGTTTCCTGATAATTTACTATTACAACCATTTTTTAAATTATTTTCAGCAAAATTTTAGTTGAGTGTGATATTAATGATATTTTTGGATAATTCCTGAATTTCATTGGGTCAAATATGGATTTCTTCCAATTGATTGACCAGGAAACGGTTTTCCAAATTTCTTGTCATAATTAAGTTAAGAGTCTCCAGTGCTACATATACTGAAAGATTTCAATTTGTAGTCCATAAATTTCTACAACCTTGTTTTTCCCCAATACCTTCAGTACAGTTTTGATTTCTTCTTTCAGTAACATCAGTACGTGATTATATTCTATCTCTTGAAATGGTTGAATAATTACTTTTTTTTTTTTTTTTGGTAGAGTGACTCTGCATATACATTCCATCTTCTCTTGATGCTTTCTGCATTATTCAATATATTGCAAATATAATCCTTCAATATTTCAAGTTGAGGCTTGAATTTTTTTCTTCAGTTCTTTCGGCATGAAAAATGTAAGAGGGTCACTATGAATTGGAACTTACTCAAGAGAACTTAAAAACTCAACAATGGAGAAAGGGGTGGGATATTAGTACATAACATAAAAAATTCTGCTGAAAGAAACTAAAGATGATACAAGTAAATTGAGAGATATCATTTCGAAAATAGGGGATTTTAACATTTTTAAGATTATTATTGTTGTTGTTAGATGCCATCGAGCCAGTACCAACTGGTAGTGGCCCGATACAAAACAGAATGAAACACTGCCTGGTTCTGTGTCAACCTCACAATCATTGCTATGTTTTAGCCCGTTGCTGATGCCTCTGTGCCAATCCATCTCATAGGTGGTCTTCTTCTTTTGCTATGACCCTCTACTTTACAAAACATGCAAATCTTCTCCAGGGACAGGTTCTTGTGCAGCAGATTTCCTTAATGCAATATATAGTTTGGTTTCCTGATGCTGCTTCCATGAGTGTTGATGGTTGATTTGAAAAAAATGAAGTCTTCGACAACTTCAATTTTTCTCCTTTTATACGGATGTTAATTATTGGTCCAGTAATGAGGATTTGTGTTTTCTTTACATTGAGATGCAGCCAATATCAAAGACTGTGATCTTTGCTCTTCACCAGTAAGTATTTTAACTTCTTTTCGCTTTCAGCAAGCAAGATTGTATCATCTGCATAGCGCAAGTTGTTAATGAATCTTCCTCCAATCCTGATGCCACATTTTTCTTCATAGAATCCAGCTTCTCAGAATATTTGCTCAGCATACAGATTGAATAAGTTTGGTGTAAGCATACAACCCTGGCACACACCTTTCTTAATTTTAAATCATTCAGTGTTATCCTGTTTGGTTCAAACAACTGTTTCTTAGGCTATGCACAGATTCTTCAGGAGCACAACTAACTGTTCCGGAATACTCATTCACTGCAAGGCTGTCCATAACTTGTTATGATTCACACAATTGAAAGCCTTTGTGTAGTCAATAAAACACAGGTGAACATCTTTCTGTTCTCTGCTTTTAGTCAAGATTCAGCTAGCATCAGCAATGATATCCCTCATTGCACATCCTTGTCTGAGTCTGGATTGAACCTCTGGATGTTCTCTGTCAATGTGTGGTTGCAGCCATTTTGTATTGTCTTCTAGAAAAAATTTAATTGCAATATTAATGATGCTAATTATTATCTGATGATTTCTGCATTCTATTGGGTCACCTCTGTTTGGAATGAGCAGAAATATGGACCTTTTTTTCTGTCAGTTGGCCAGGTAGTTGTCTTCCAAATTTCTTAGCCTAGATGAGTGAGTGTATCTCCAGTAAAGCTTCAGTTTGTTGATATATTTCAATTTGTATTCTATCAGTTCCTGGGTGCCTAGTTCTTTTTCAATGCCTTCAATGTACCTTGGACTTCTTCCTTCCATATCATTAGCTCTTAATCGTATGTTACCTCTTGAAACAGTTGAACACTGACCATTTCTTTTTGGCACAGTGACAGTATTCCTTCCATCTTCTTTTGATGCTTTCTGCATCATTCAATATTTTGCCCATAGAATTCTTCAATATTGCAAGTCGAGGCTTGACATTTTTCCAGTTCCATCAGCTTGAGAAATGTTGAGCATGTTTTTCCCTTTTGGTTATCTAACTGCAAGTCTTTGCACATTTCATTATAATATTTGACTTTGTCTTCTCAAGCTGACCTTTTAAATATTCTATTCAGCTCTTTTATGTCCTCATTTCTTGCATTTGCTTTAGCATCTCTATGCTGGAGAGCAAGTTTCAGAGTCTCTTCTAGCATCCATTTTGATCTTTTCCTTTTTTCTTGTCTTCTTAATGACCTTTTGCTTTTTTCCTCTATGATGTTTTTTATGTCATCCCACAACTCTTCTGATCTTCAGTCTTTAGTGTCTAATGCATCTAATCTGTTCTTTAGACGATCTCTAAATTCAAGTAGGATATGTTGAAGTAAAAATCCTCACCACTGGATGAATATACAATATCCATATACATGGAAAAAAGACTAAATTTGTCAAAGATTTTATTTTGCCTGGATCAACCATCAACACTCATGGAAGCAGCAGTCAAGAATCAAGCCTGGGGCAAATCTGCTGCACAAGACCTTTTTAAAGTGCTGAAGAACAAAAATGTCAGTTTGAGAACTAAGGTACATCTGACCCAAGTCATGGTATTTTCAATAATCTCATATGCATTTAAAACTTGGACAGTGAATAAGGAAGACCATAGAAGAATTGATGGATTTGAGTTATGGTATTGGAGGAGAATATTGAAAGTGCCATGGGCAGCCAAAAGAACAAACAGATCTGTGTTGGAAGAAGTAGCCATTGTACTCCTTGGAGGTCAGAATGGCCAGACCTTTTCTCTCATACGTCAAACATATTGTCAGGAACAACAAGTCCCTGGAAATTGATATCATGTTTGGTAAGGTGGAGGGTCAGAGAAAAGGAGGAAGACCCCCAGTGAGATGGATTGGCACAATGGCAGCATCAATGGGCTCAAACGTAGCAATGATTGTGATGTTGACCCTGGACTGGGCAATGTTTTGTTCTGTTGTGAGTCAGTACTGACTTGATTGCACCTAACAATAACAAACAGCAACGTGTTCAAGGTCATATTGATGCTATGGAACTTTTCCAAAATTTCTTTCCACAGATGTAGTCAATTTGTTTTCTGTGTATTACATCTGGTAAGGTCTGTCTTTTACGTTGTTTAAAAAAATGTATTTGTAATGAACAATCTTTGGTATTGCAAAATTCTATCATGTGATCTCCAGCCTTGTTTCTATCACTTAGGCCAAGCAATGACTGATCCTTTCTCTGTGTTTCCAACCTTCGCATTCTAATCTCCAGTAATTAACAAAACATCTTGATTGCATGTTTGATCAATTTCAGACTAGAAGCTGGTAGAATTCTTCATTTTCATCATCACTAACTTTAGTGTTTGGTTTGTAGATTTGAATAATAGTGGAATTAACTTTTCTTCCTTATAGTTTTATGAATATTATCTTATCACAGACAGTGTTGTACTTCATGACAGAGTTTAATATTTTCTTTTTGATGATGAATGCAACACCACTCCTTTTCAATTTGTTATTCCCAGCAAAGTAAGCCATGTGATTGTCAGATTCAAAATGTCCAATACCAGTCCAATTCAGCTCACTAATACTTTCTATACCAATGTTTAGACGTCCCATTACATTTTTAATAAATGGAAATTCTCCTGGATTCACACTTCTTACATTCCATGTTCCAATTATCAATGGATGTTTATAGCTGTTTCTCTTCATTTTGAATTGTGCCCTATCAGCAAATGAAGGTCCAAAAGGCTTTACTCCATTTGTGTCATCACAGTCAACTGTACTTGGAGAAGAAAGCTCGTCCCTAGTCACATGTGGAATGACTTACACCTCAGGGACTCATCTTCTGGCACCAAACCTGACAATATTTGGGTGCTCTTCATCATATAGAATATTCAATATTCTGGTACTGACAGTTTTCCACTGCTATTCATAAGGTTTTCAGTGACTTAATATTTAAAAGTAGTCCTCTCTCCTTTCTAGTCTGTCTTCATCTGGAAGCACAGCAGAAACCTGTCCACCATGGATGATCCTGCTGGTATTTAACCCATGGCATAGCTTCCAGGATCACAGAGATATGCAAGCCAACACAGTAGGACAAACTAACAGATGAGTGGTGGTTTTATAGCTAGTGCTTCTGCTTCCTTAAAGCTATTCTATATAACTAACATAACTCTACATTACATACTAAAACTTTTTATATTTTATTTGTTTTTTTCTTTGTTTGCAATTCACTTATTATTGAATTAGTTTATTGACAAATTACTATGGAAGAACACATTTCTAAGAATCAACATGACAGATTTTAAGAAAAACAGTGTAACAGGAAGTAGCAAGTTAGATAATATAACTGTGTTCTATTGTATTTATGATAGAGTAAAGATGTGCATACTGACTAACAGGTAATTGAGATGGAATACAAACCTCTGAAACCAATGTGTTTATAATCTTGATATATAGTAAAAATAGCATTGTACATTAGGAGCAGAAAGATGATTCTGGAAAAATATTATTCAAAAATAAAATTTTTAAATAGAATCCCTACTTTATATCACCTGTTGTGGTTAACAAGTATCAAGTTATGTTACAACTCATAGTTACCATGTGTAGGGTTTCCTAGGAGTAGCTGGTGAGTTTAAACTGCTGACTTTCCAGTTCACACTAACCTTGCAATTCAGTAAATTATTTTGTAGCATCACATGAGGACTTCTTTATATCACCTAGAAACATCAATTCTTGGTGAAATATTAGCATGCACACACACGTGTGTGTATGTATGTTGTTGTTAAGTGCAGTCGAGTCTGTTCAGACCCATAGCAACCCTGTATAAGGTTTCTGATGAGTGACTGGTGAGCTTGAACAGCTGATCTTGCAGTTCGTATGACTTTGTAGTCCAGCACATTAAACCACAGTGCCACACCAGGGCTCCGACATATGTATATACATATATATCTATATATGTGTGTGTGTTGCTGTTGCTAGGTACCCATCAATTCGGTACCAATTCATAATGACTCTATGCACAACAAAACAAAACACTTTCAGGCCCTGCGCCAATATAGATATAAGAATGGAGTCCTGGTGTGGCACTGTGGGATAAAACACTGGACCTCAAAATGGTAGCTAAATTCCCCAACCTTTGCTTGGAAACCCCATACAAACAGGGTTCCTATCAGTTGGAATGGACTCAATGGCACTTAAGAGCAAAAATAAATATCTATATAAGAAAATATTCTTATGATTTTAGAGTAGAATGTTTTAAAGATAGAACAAAGAGTAAATTCCACATACACATACATATTTAACTGCTATATTTAGTTATGTTAAGTAAAACCATTTTTTAGTAAACATAAAATCTCAAGAGACAACACACAGGTGAAAGAAAATACTTGGAAAGCATAAGGTATATTATAATAAAACTGGAACAAAGCCTATGCCAAATTGTAATTGTTTAAAGTTATTACTGTCATGCAACAAGAAGTTATGGGCTATGAGAGTTAAAGTTTGGCTCAGAGATGTCACTAGGCAGCTACCCTTCTTTCATCATTTGACTCTGGAACATTCTCATGCTTGTTGTCTCATGCTTTCAAGACAGCTGAGCATCTCAGGTCTCATATCAGTTTGGAAAAAAATGATCACATGGTTTTAATTTCAGGATCTTTGATTTTTTTCATTCTGAAATGGATATTCTCCTCTTGGCTTTCTACTGTCTTCTGATTTATGAAACTGATAGCAAATGGCTACCTGTTCCTGAAAATTTTATCAGAAATGGAATACTTTTAACCAGGTTCACTGTGGTACAGAAAAAAATAGGGCTTTGTCTAAACAAAGAAGTGTAGACAGATATTGTCTAGGTATTTTCTAATACCTACCACATTTTTTGTTGGAGGAGAATACTAAAAGTGCCATGGGCTGCAAAAAGAACAAACAGATCTGTGTTGGAAGAAGTGCAGCCAAAGTTCTCCTTGGAGGCCAGGATGGCCAAACTTCATCTCTCATACTTCAGGCACATTGTCCAGAGGGACCAGTTGCTGGAAAAGGATATCATGTTTGGTAAGGTGGAGGGTCAGAGAAAAAGAGGAAGACCCCCAGTGAGATGGATTGGCAAAGTAGCAGGATCAATGGGCTCAGCGGGGCAACAGTAGTGAGGTTGGCCCAGGATCAGGCAGTGTTCCGTTCTGCAATGCATAAGGTCACTATGAGTCGGTACCAACTAGATGTCACCTAACAACAACAAACCACATTTGTTTGCCAGATAATACAAATGTGAGCCAAAAAGTAATGCTATAGGGCAGCCAAGAAACATATGAAAAAATGTACATGATCATTAGCCATTTGTTGTTGTTTTTGTTAAGTGCTATCAAGTCAGTTCTGACCCATAGCGACCCTGTATAGGGTTTCCAAGGAGCAGCTGGTGAGTTTGAGATGACAACCTTGCAGTTCAAACAGCTTTGCAGTCTGGCGTATTAACCCACAGTGCCACACCAAGACTCCTCATTAGTCATTCGAGAGATGCAAATAAAAACAAAAATGAGATATCATCCACACCAGTACTAACAGTGAAGTTCAAAAAACAGAGGACAATAAATGCTGGCTAGGTCGGAATCGACTCAACAGCACTTAACAACAACAACAGGATGTGGAGAGACTGGGACCTTCCTACATTGCTGGTGAGAATGCAAAATGGTCAAACCCCTCTGGAAAACAGCATGGCACTTCCTCAGAAAGTTAAAAACAGAAATACTGTATGTTCCAGCAATTCCTCTATTTGGTGTATATCCACAAAAAATATGAGCCATAACACAACAAATACATGCACAACAATGTTCATAATAGCACTATTACAATAGCAAAAAGATGGAAATAGCCTGAGTGCCCATCAATAGAAGAATGATAAACAAACTTTAGTATATACACAAAATGGAATATTATGATAACTGAAGAATGACAAGGAAGCTGTAAGTCGCCATATAACATGGATGAACATTGAGGACATTCTGCTGAGTGAAATTAGTCAGTCACAAAAGGACAAATACTGCATAAGGCCATTCTTGTGAAAGCTTAAGAAAACACCCAAACTTGCAGATAGTACCCATTTGACCTAGCCTTGATGGCTTAATATTCCGAAATCGACTAGAGGAAAACAACAACAAAATTGATAAGGGAAATGAGGGTAAATTGCTACAATTTGATGAACTTGGCCTATACTCATGGAGGTACTAGCTCAAAATACCAACAAAGAGGAAAGGAGTCTTCATATCAAGTATCAAAGCTATCCCCTCTGTATAAGGACGGGCAACTTAGACATTGGCTACCTAAAATGAGCAGGCAATAAAGGCTCAAAGTGACTGGCTTACAAGGTTTCAAGAGGAAGTTTAGTTTAAGAGTGTGTGGGGGAAGATAGAGTCTCCACTTATTAGTTTTCATCTTGTCTATATGGGTCTGGTTAAAAGTGATGGTGATAAGATTCTTAAGATTCAATAGTGAATAATTATTATCATGACTAATTGTGACTCTCACAGTTGTAAAGATAGGAATTTTGTACCCAAAACAGGGCAATAATTAATTTTACAGTCCAGAAACAGAGGACCCTAGGACCATCAAGAGAGAAGAGCACAAACAGAATGCAGGTCCTTATCCAGAGACTCAGCAATACCAGAGGCAGAGAAGGGGACATGGAGAGAGGGAGCATCTGAGGACTCAAGATTCATGGAAAGAGAGGGACTGAGAGCGGGCAGCCAGGAGACAGACTTACAGAATGTGCCCTTTGTTGGTTTAAATTATTATATATGTCTGAGTGTGTGTTTGTGTGTGTTAAGTTTTGTTTTTTTTAAAGAGAGCTAAAATGAATAGAGAAAAATATGTTAACTGATGGTACATGGAGGGAATTATAATCATTGTAATGAAACAAAGTATATGATTTGTTTAATGTAAAACTGATGATCTGCCCTGTAAACTTTCACTCAATTCACAATAAAAA
>NW_006408709.1:900058-913733 GCF_000296735.1 Chrysochloris asiatica | reverse complement strand
TAAAAGGAAAAAAAAAAAATTCTTTGTTGTTTACAGGGTTTTGTGTATGGGGGACAGGGGATGGTAAAGCACAGGGTAGGGAATATACACGTCATAGTTTGAGTATTGGGGAGGACTATACACAAGAAGGAGGAGGGAGATGGAAGAACAAGGTATCTAGGAGAACACAGAGGCAGGTCTGCATGGGCTAAATGCAACAGAGGTAAATATTTATATATGCTCAACCTTGGAACAACAGGGGTCTGTGATACAGGGATTGAGGTATAGACTGAATGTGTAAAAGAGGGGCAGTAATGTTAAGATCCTTGACTGTCTTATGAATATTGGTTTCCCTTGCCTACCACTGTCAAATAGAAACTTAAGTGAGATAGAAAGGAGTATCGGGAAACATGATTACACAAAGCTTGTAAGCCTGTCTTCAGCCTATAACTGACTGGAATACCTAAAAGGGATTTTAGAACTTGCCCAATGAAATAGGCTTCTTGTGGAGTATTTGCAGTGTATAAGACCTTACGTGGAATCCTGAGCCCCATGCAGAACCTTCTGAGGTGGGACAACCCTACTTGAAAGGACAAATAAACCAGCCTTAGCCAAAGGGACAGAAGATACTTCTTGAACGAAAACCAGCAGGAAAAATCCAAAACAAAAATGGCAGTCTGATTGGCTACTACAAGAACAAGCAAGTTGTTCACTTGGGAGCCATCAAGGCAAACAATGAAGTCCCTTCAGGACAAATTCCCCTTCAAGACTGAAACTCAGAGGGAACACAGGAACAGGCATGTAGGCTTTCTGGTGACCACGTTGGACACCTAGTGAGTGGAAGAGGGGAAAGGCAGCAATGAAAAAATGGGTTGAGTTCAATTACATTCCATAGACTTTTGCTGGCCTGGAGATGAGCAAGAGAAAAGGAGGGTTTGCTGGTCCAAAATATGGTGTCTTTTCTGACATCCATTTTGACCTTTTCCTTCTTTCTAGTCTTCTCAATGACTTTTTGCTTTCTTCAAGTATGGTGTTCTTGATGTCATCCCACAACTCTTCTGGTCTTTGGTCTTTAGTGTTTAATATATCAAATCTGTTCCTTCAGATGATCTCAAAATTCAGTTGGGATATATTCAAGGTCATATGTGGCTCTCGTGGACTTGTTTTCATTTTCTTCAGCTTCAGTTTGAATTTGCATATCAGTAATTGATGGTCTGTTCCACAGTCTGCCCCTAGTCTTGTTTTCACTGATGATATGGAGATTTTCCATCTTCTCTTTCCACAGATGTAGTCAATTTGATTCCTATGTTTTCCATCTGATGAGGTCCATGTGTATAGTCGTCTCCTATGCTGTCTAAAGAAGGTCTTTGAAATGAACAAATCATTGGTTTTGCAGAATTCTATCATGCATTCTCCAGCATAATTTCTATCACAAAGGCCATATTTTCAAACTACTGATCCTTCCTCTTTGCTCCCAACCTTTGCATTCCAATCACCAGTAATGAGCAATACATCTTGATTGCATGTTTGATTGATTTCAGATTGAAGAAGTTGGTGGAATTCTATTTCATCCTCACTGGCTTTAGTGGATGGTGCATAAATTTGAATAATAGTGGTATTAACTGGTCTTCCCTGTAGGCACATGGATAGTATCCTATCGCAGACAGCATTGTACCTCATGACTGTTCTGAATATGTTCTTTTTGATGATGAATTCAACACCATTCCTCTTCAATTTGTCATTCCCTGCATAGTAAACCATGTGGTTGTCAGATTGAAATGGCCAATTCCAGTCCATTTCAGCTCACTAATGCTTAAGATATTGATGTTTATGCATTCCATTTCATTTTTGACAACTTCCAATTTTCCCAGATTCATACTTTGTACATTTCATGTTCCAATTTTCAATGGTTGTTTATAGCTGTTTCTCTTCATTTTGACTTGTGCCCCATCAGCAAATGAAGGTCCTGTAGGCTTTTCTCCCACAGGCTTTACTCCATTTGCACTATCATGGTCAACTCTACTTTGAGGAGGCAGCTCTTCCTGAGTCGCATTTTGAGTGCCTTCCAAACTTAAGGGCTCATTTCCCAGTACTACATCTGACAGTGTTTTTCTGCTATTCATAATGTTTTCAGTGACTAAAGATTCAGAAGTAATTTGTCACTCTTTCTTCCTAGTCTTTCTTTGTTTGGAATCTCGTCTGAAACTTGTCTACCATGGGTAACCCTGCTGGTTATTTAAAATACCAGTGGCATAGCTTTCAGAATCATAGCAACTCACAAGCCACCACAGTTAGACTTGCATAAGACCATAGGTGAAAACCAAATCCCATCCAGAATTGCCTGAAGTGGGAAATTTCCACTGGAAAGGACAAGTAAACCAGCTTAGAACTGCTAGAAAAACAGAAGATACTTCATTAAGAAAAACCAGCAGGAAAAAATCAGAAACAATAATGGCAGTATGATTGATTGCTACAAGAACAAGTAAGCTGTTCTCCAGGAGCCATCAAGGCAAGTTGTCGGGTCCCTTCAGAGCAAACCCTTCCAAGACTAAGACTAAGGGGAATACATGAGCAGGCATGTGGTCTGGCTGGTGACCATGTTGGTCATCGATAAGGGGAAGGGGGCAAAAAACAGCAGGGAAGTTGGGATTTAAGTCTGACCACATTCAATAGATTCCTGTGAACTCGGGGGCATATCTGGATGGCCAACAGTTACGGTATGCTTGGGGATTCCTGGGCCCAGAGGCAGTGACATGGCCACAGAGGAGTAAAGCATAGAGTGAAGCATCCAACTGCTATGAAGTGAGGCGAGATGCACAAAAACACCCCTTACTTGCAGATAGTACTCACTTGTCTTAGCTTTGATGGCTGGATGATCAGAACTCGACTAGAATAAGAAAGAAGTTGGGAAGAAGAAGAAGAAAAAAAGAGTAACCCACTACAATTTGATGAGTTTTACCTATACGTACAGATGTATTGATGCCTTTGAGTTATGGTGTTGGAGGAGACTACTGAAAGTGCCATGGGCTGCCAAAAGAACCAATAGATTCATTTTGGAAGAAGTGCAGCCAGAGTGTTCCTTAGAGGCCAAGATGGCCAAACTTCTTCTCTCATACTTTGGACATATTGTCAGGAGGGACCAGGTGCTGGAGAAGGATATCATGTTTGGTAAGGTGGAGGGTCAGAGGAAAAGAGGAAGACCCCCAATGAGATGGATTTGCCAAGTGGCAGCATTGATAGACTCAAGCATGGCAAAAATACTGAGGTTGACAGAGGATTGGGCAGTGTTTCGTTGTGCATAAGGTCTCTATGGGTCGTTACTGACTTGATGGCACCTAAGAAGAACAACAACAAAGTCTAATAAAGGAGTCCTGGTGTGTCGCTGTGGGTTAATGCACCAGACTGCAAAGCTGTTTGAGCTGCAAGTTTGGTCATTTAAGTTTACCAGCGGCTCCTCAGAAAACCCTATACAGGGTCGCTATGGGTAAGAACTGACTCAACAGCATTTACCAATAACCAAATGTACAAGTCTAATATAAGGAGCTCTGGTAGTGTAGTGGTTATGAATCAGGCAGCTAACCTTAAAGTAGGCAGTTTGAAACCACCAGCCATTCTGTGGGAGAAAGGTGAGGCTTTCTGCTCCTGTAATGATTTATAGCCTCAGAACCCCTGTACAGGGTCCCTATGATTTGGAACCAACTCCACCATACTTAACAACAACAAGAAGTCTAATATATTTGCTCTAGCTAAAACACACAATGAGAATATGTTCTGAATAAATGGTTTGCACTCTTCATGTAAATGTTATTCTCATCATGTTATGGTGAACATTGAGCATGACTGTTTTTTAGGTCTGCACTATGTATAACTGTAAATCAATTTGTGGATTCAAGTAGCAGGTCAACTTTATGAAATGCTGCTGAGCCATGGAGTTAGTTAAGGATAGAAAAATGCCCATTGGGTCTGACCACAAGAAAATCAGCTTCAACTTTGAAAAAGCAATTTTAGTGAATTAAAGAGCTAGAAAGCTCAGTTGGAGAAGTGTTGAAAAGTAAAAGGGAAGTGAAGACAATGAAAGGATGTGTGCAGGAAGTTTAACTAAGATTAGCTGGTAGTAGGAGGAGTATGACGGATTTAAGGAAACTGTTTTGTTTTATTTTTAATGAGATAAAAGAGCAAAATAACATTTTGGTTTGATCCCATAGAGATAAAAAAACCTTGAATATGTGTATGTCCTATGTTTTCAATAGTGAAATTGTCATCATCCTATGCCTTTCCCCTACTTCCACTCCTTCTGATCTCCTTGCTTCCCTAAGTCAATTTATAAAACTTCTACTGACTATTATCTGAACCAAAAGTCATCCTAGACTACTTTCTCTCTGGCATTTCCAATATGTAGTGCATCATTTGCTGTTAAGTGCCATGGAGTTGATTCTAATTCATAGCAATGCAATATAGGGTTTTTGAGGAGCAGCTGGAAGTTGATGTTCACAGTCCAGTGCTTGTTCTACAGTGTCACACCAAGAGTCCATCACTTCTTGTTGTTAAGTGTCATCCAGTCAGTTCTGACTCAAAGAAACCCAGTATAGGATTTCCAAGGAGGGGCTGGTGTGTTTGAACTGCTGACCTTGAAGTTCAAGCTGACTTTGAGGTTATTGCTGTTGTTAAGTGCTGGTGAGTAGGTTTCAACCCATAATGACCCTGGATAGGGTTTCCTAGGAATGACTGGTGAGCTTAAAGAGCCAACTTTACAGTTCAAACTTGCTTTGCAGCTCAGTGCATTAACCCACAGTGTCACACCAGGACTCCACTATGTGCTACAAATTAAGCATCTCTCCTACTACTAATGTCCTGGATCTGGCAAACACCATCTCTCATGTGTACCATCTTCAAAGCCTCCTACTTAATCTCTCAGATTCTAATGTTAACCTGTAAAATCTATCTGCTATATGGAATCCTGGTATGGAACAGTAGGATAAGCACTGGACAGCTAACCGAAAGTTTCCAACTCACCAACTGTTCCTCACGAACTCCATACATGGTCACTATAAATTGAAACCAATTTCACAGCACTTAACAGTAACAAACCCAGATCAAATAATTCTCTAATACACAGGAAAGTCACTTGTTTAACATTCTTTGATAATTTCCCAACATCAAAGTCTAATTCCTAAACCTAATTTAACATATCCTACGGTGATAGTCGTATTTTCCTGACTCACACTATATATTGTTGTTGTTAGGTGCTGTTGAGTTTGTTCTGACTCATAGTGACCCTGTATTGGGTTTCCTAGGAGCGGCTAGTGACCTTGAATTACCGACCTTACTGTATGTTGTTGTTGTTAAGTGCCGTCAAGTTGTTTCAGACCCATAGCGACCCTGTATAGGGTTTCCAAGAAGCCATATGAGGGAGCTTCAAAACGATCATGAAAAAAATTGAATTAAAGGTAATGAAATTTATCCACAAAATTTTTGAAACCTCCTATTATTATTTCCGTTCTACAATTCTGGATTAAAAATGCACTATTTGACCATGTAGTTAGTCCTGGTGTGGCACTGTGGGATAATGCACTAGATTGCAAGATCAGTTTTAATCACAACGTCAGCAGTTCAACTTCACCAGCTGCTCCTTGGAAACCCTATACAGGGTCACTTTGAGTCGGAACCAACTCTACCACGCTTAACAGCAACAACAATGTAACCATATTATTGGGCTTCTTTAAAAACTTTAAATGAGCTACCATCTGCCCTAGAAGTTTTTGCCTCCTCAACTTCATCAGAATCAACTAAAAATCCTTTTCCTGTGTCATATAGGCAGAATCCGAAAATATTCCTCCCAAGAGTTCCTGCCCTAATCCCAGGACAATAAATGTGATAAGAATTCAAGTCCTGTCTACATTACATTGTAACAGGGATTTTTATTTATTTATTTTTTATTTTGGCAGATGTAATCAAGATTACTAATCAGCTAATTGTGAGTTAATCAAACATAAATCGATCTAAGTGAGCCTACTGTCCTATTGAAAGTCCTTTAAAAGCATAGAGTATTTTTTGGCTGGCAGCAGAAGAGTAAGTTAGAGATTGTAAATGTGAACATGATTCAATACACCACTCTTAACTTCAAGATGAAGAGAATCAATGATGAGGAATATTGGAATACTAGAGACTGAGTGTTGTCCCTAGTTAACAGTTAACCAGGGAGCAGAAACTTCAGTCCTAAAATAACAAGGAGCTAATTCTACAGACATTAACTTGAGCTTTGTGGTGGATTTTCCTCTAGGCCATCCAGATAAGAGCCCAAACTGGCCAACACCTTGACTTTGGGTCTTGTGAAATCCCAGTCAAGACTGCTCAGACTTCTAACCTACAAAATACCAAGATAATAAATAGGTGTTTTATTAAGCTACTAAATTTGTGATAATTTATCATGAATCAATAGAAAATTAGCATAACCCATCATTTCTTAAGTTGACTTCATTTTAATTCATGTTTATAGTGCTGCCTACCCAATTAGTTCATGAGCTGCTTAGGATACAAATCATATTTAAATGATACTTGTGTTCTCAGCATCTAGCCTAGTATGTGATGCATATATGCAACTATCTGCTGGTCACATTACTTTGTCAGTTGAGTACTAAGGGAAAAAACCAACACTGAGATGGAGTTAGAAGAACAAGGGGTTTTATTGGGCAGGGGATAATACTTGTGAAAGACAGAAGAAGCTGAATTGGACATAGGATGATTGCAATGTAGATAAAAAGAAAAAAGAAGTCTTGGCTGATCCTGAGCCTGGATCACAAGAACACTAAGTCCTCTTACTAGGAATCCCATGTTAGTCACAAACGGCCAAGCCTAGTACCCCTATCAAGATAAGTTACTGATTCGTAGCTTGAAAGCTGAGGTAGATCTTAGAGGTGTCAACAATACAGCTAACTGCACTCCTTATAGGTTAATGTCAAGTTCTTTCCAAGATCTAAGCAGCATATTTCCACAGCCACTACATTATGCGAGAATATTCTGCGTGAAAGATCATTCTCCATCAAGTTAAACATAAGTTCTAGTCATAAAGTAGAAATATAGTGTTTTCTTCCAGGAAAAATGCAATGAAGAATGGACTTGAAAACAATATTTGTGCCTCTAAAATTTATTTAAAAATCAATCCACTATTTTACAACAAAAGCTGTAAGGAATATACGTCTTCTAATATTGATGGTCTCATTTTTTTCAAAGCAGAGAATTATTAGTCAATTATAATTTCCTCAAGGTTTTGGCAAAGAAAAATAATTTCACCTCAAAGGCATTTTGTTCAGCTCAATGAAAGATTTGTTTTAATAAACACCCATGGTAATTTTTAGGGAGTTTGGTTTTTTCTAGCATCATTAAAATAAAATTTTAAAAAGGAAACTCTCCACTTTCTTAAGAGTTCTCTATCTGAAAACATATATCTTTGTTCTAAGGCTGTCTTTCTCATTCCTTTTAACAGCTCTATGTGGAATTGATTAGGTTAGGATGCTGAGCAACACTGTCCAAAGCTTCCATTATCATTTCACAAGTGTCAATAGTAATTAGAAATTGTTCTTTAAAAAAAATAAAAATACAGTGTTTTAGAGTAGAGGAAATTCTGCAATACAAGAAAGAAAGTGTCATCTTAAACGGCAGTTGCCAAATCATATTATTTGGTGACTTTCATATCTTAAAGTATCAACATCATATCAGTATGAAATATGATTACTAAGGATAGTTCATTTAAAAAAACCCAAAACATTCTTGTTTATTTGTATATGTACAGCTTCCCAATACCAACTATTCTCACAATTATAATTCTAGACCTAAATACATCAAATGGCATTTTCACAACAATGAGCCTGGATTGGCACTTAAGATCTCTGGTCTGATGGATGATGTTTGCCTCCTGCCACCCTGACCTCCCCACAGAGTTTCTGGCCTGGAAAATGGAGTTTATCCTAATTATCATATTGAGATTTAATTATTTAAAAGTATAATAAGTATAACAAATCTAAGAAAAGCTACTTTTAATCTCATTTACCAGAATTTTTCTAATTATGCATTTGGTTTTCTATTTTCCTGCTGATCAGCTGGAAGTGGGTGGAGGGAGTTCATTTAATAAAAAAATCCAACACTCTTCCACATCTGTTATTAATTGTAAAGATAGAATCCTGGAGCTTTAAGTGTCTCTGGAAAGCACCCCATGCTGTTCCTTCTTTCTATTGCATTTTCCTACTCATTTCCTACTCAGAGAAAAAGAGGATGATGCCCAGAGAGATGGATTGGCAAAGTGGCAGCATGAATGGGCTCAAGCATGGCAACAATAGTTAGGTTGGCCCAGGATCCGGCAGGCAGTATTTCGTTCTGCTGTGCATAAGGTCACTATGAGTCAGTACCAACTCGGTGGCACATAACAATAACAACTCTTTTACTCTCTCACTTCTGGATGACTATTTCAGTTTTCTGTCTCCTGATACTTAGCATATCCTCACGGATGCTCACACTCAGCTAATGACCTTATTTTATTGCTGTTTATGAAACAAAAGTCATTGGAGGTGTCCTTTCACATGTTTCCATTCCGACATCTATCATCTTGCCCATATTTGAACCCTTGTGTTCTGCCTTAAGAAGAAGCTCTGGTGGTGCTGTAGGATAAGCACTGGACTACTGGCAAAAGGGCAGTAGTTTAGACCCTCCATTTGTTCCATGGTAGAAAGATAGACTTTCTACTCTTGCAAAGATTTACAGCCTCAGAAATCCTATACATGGTGGTTGTGAATTGAAATCAATTCAATGGCAGTAAACTCTGAGTGAGCTGTTCTGCCTTCTATGTTCTTGGGTGACACGAAACATTAAACACGTGACTACTAAATGAAACATTGGATGTTTGAGTCTACCCAGAGAAGCATCAGAAGAAAGGCCTGGTGATCTATTTCCAAAGACCACAGTCACTGAAAACCTTAAAGAACACCATTGTACTCTATAACATGTGGATTTGCCATGGATGGGATCAACTTAACAGCATGGGATTTGGTTGTGGTTTACTCTGTCTTTTCTCTCTCGTTGCTGTGGATGAATTGACTTAGATTCTTGGTAAGAAAAAAATCTTCCAGTGATACATTAAATCTCTACCTTTCTTATTTCATTAAGAACTTAGCTCCAGCAACTCTCCCTTCTCTCATGTAATCAATCAGTTTTTCTCACTATTAAATTAATGCCATTAAGACATAGTGTTTTAACACCTATCTTTAAAAAGTACAAAGGTCTCTTCAATAAACCTCTCTAACAACTGTCCTTTTAAATATGTCAGATTTTCATACTGTGGTGGCTTGCATGTTGCTATGATATTGGATGCTATCCTACCAGAATTTTAAATACCAGCAGGTTCACCCATGGTAGACAGGTTTCAGATGAGCTTCCAGACAAGACAGACTAGGAATAAAGAGAGACAGGCTATTTCTGAATTTTTAGTTACTGAAAACATTATGAATAGCAGAGAACACTGTCAGATAACACCAGAATATTGAATATCGAAACATGAAGAAGTGCACCCACCAAAATATTGTCAGATATAGTGCCAGAATATGATCCCCTCAGGTTGGAAGGCACTCTAAATACAACTGGGGAAGAGCTGCCTCTTCAAAGTAGAGTTGACGTGATGACACAAAAAGCCTTTGGAAACTATATATGCTGATGATGCACACCTCAAACTGAAGAGAAACAGCTGTAAACATCTATTAATAATCAGGAAATAGAATGTACATAGTATGAATGTAAGACAATTAGAAACTGCCAAAAATGAAATGCATAATGATATCCTAGGTATTAGTGAGTTGAAATGGACAACTATTGACCATTTAAAGTCAGACAATAACATTGATTTACTATGCCAGGAATGACAAATTGAAGAGGCATTGCATTGCATTCATCATCAAAAGGAACATTTCAAGATCTATCTTGAAGAACAATGCTGCCTGTGATAGACTAATATTCCCAGGCCTACTAGAAAGACCAGTTAACGCAATTATTATTCAAATTTATGCAACAACCACTAAAACCAGTGATGATGAAATTGAAGAATTCTACCAACTTCTTCAATCTAAAATTGATCCAACGGGCAATCAAGATGTATTGATAATTACTGGTGATTGTAATGCAAAGGTTGGAAACAAAGAGGAAGGCTCTAGTTGGAAACTATTAGCGTTGGTGACAGAAATGATGCTAGAGAATGCATGATAGTATTTTCAAGGCCAATGATCTGTTCATTATAAATACCTTTTTTAAACAACATAAAAGATATCTATACAAATAGACTTCACCAGATGGAATACACAGAAATCAAATTGACTATATCTGTGGAAAGAAACAGTGGAAAAGCTCCATATCAGCAGCCAAAACAAGGCCAGGGGCAAACTGTGGAATCAGTCGCTCATATGCAAGTTCAGGCTGAAGCTGAAGATAATTTTTAAAGTCCACAAGAGCCAAAATATGGCCTTGAACATATCCCACTTGAATTTAGACATCATCTCAAGAGCAGATCTGATGCATTAGACCAAAGACAAGAAGAGTTGTGGGATGACATCAAGATCACTCATTAAGAAGACAGGAAAGAAAAAAAAAACTAAAATGGATGTCAGAAGAAACTCTAAAACTTGCTCTTCAGAGTAGAGATATAAAAGCAAATGGAAGAAATGAGGAAGTAAAAGAGCTGAATAAAATATTTCAAAGGACAACCAAGAAGACAAAATGAAATATTATAATGAAATGTGCGAAGACCTAGAGTTAGAAAATCAAAAGCAGAGAACATTCTCAGCATTTCTGAAGCTGAGACAACTGAAGGAAAAATGAAGCCTTAACTTGTAATATTGAAGGCTTCTGGGCAAATTGGAGTCTTGATATGGCACTGTGAGTTACTGTGCTGGACTGCAAAGTCAGTTTGAACCACAAGGTCAGTGGTTCAAGCTCACAAGTTGCTCCTCACAAACCTTACACAGGGTCTTTATGGGTCAGAACCAATTCGACAGTGCTTAACAACAACGGCAAATTATTGCATGATGAAGAAAGCATCAAAAAAATGATAGAATAAATAGATAGAGTCACTATACCAAAAAAAAAAAAAGTCAATGTTCAAACATTTCAAGAAGTAGCACATGATCAACAAGACATTGGTGTAGAACAAGACGCCAGTAATTGATGGAATACAAATTGAAATATCTCAACAAACTTATGTGGCAATGGAGGCACTCACTCATCTATGGCAAAAAAAAATTGGAAAACAGATACCTGACCAACTAATTGGAAGAGATCTAAATTTGTACCCATTCCAATGTGAGGTGACGCAAAGAAATTCAGAAATCATTAGACAGTATCATTAATATCTTTAGCAAATTTTGCTAAAGTTAATTCAAAAACAGCTGCAACAGTTAATTGACAGAGAACTTCCAGAGGGTCAAGCCTTATTCTAATGGGGACATGGAATGAGAGATAACACTGTTGATATTCAGTTGTATCTTGGCTGAAAACAGAGAATACTAGATAGATATTTTCCTATGCTTTATTGCCTATACAAAGGCTTTCAATTGTGTGGATCATGACAAGCTGTGGACAACATTTTGGGAGAATGAGAATTTTAGAATATTTAGTTGTTCATAAACATTAATGTTCATGAGAAACCTGTACACAGACTAAGAGGCAATTGTTCAAAAAGGAAAAGGGAACACAATGGTTTAAAATTAGAAAAGGTGCATGCCTGGGTTGTATTCTTTCACCGTACTTACTCAGTCTGTATGCTAAACACATAATCTGAGAAGTTGGACTAGATGAAGAAGAACATGTCATCAAGATTAGGGAAAGATTTATTAACAACCTGCGATACACAGATGATATAACCTTGTTTGCTGAAAGCCAAGAGGACTTGAAATACTTACTGATGAATATCAAAGACCTCAGTTTTTGGTATGGATTGCATCTCAAAGTAATGAAAACAAAAATCCTCTCCACAGAACAATAAAAAACATCAAGGTAAATGTAGAAAATATTCAACTTGTCAAAGAGTTCATATCGCTTGAATCAACCATCAACACTAATGGAAGCAGCAGTCAAGAAATCAAAGGATGTGTTGCATTGGGCAAATTTGCCACACAAGACCTCTTTTAAATATTCAAGAGCAAAGATGTCAGTTTTAGGATTAAGGTTCATCTGACACAAGCCATGATATTTTCAATAACTTCATATGCATGTAAAAGAAGGACAGTGAATAAGGAAGACCATAGAATTGATGCATTTGAGTTATGATGTTGGAGAAATACTAACAGTACCATGGACAGCCAAAAAAACAAAGAAATCTGTGTTGGAAGAAATATAGCCAGAATGTTCCATGGAAGCCAGAATGGCCAGACTAAGTCACTCATGCTTTGGACATATTATCAGGAGGGACCCGGTCCCTGGAGAAGGACATCATATTTGGTAAAGTGGAGAGTTGGAGAAAAAGATGAAGACTCCCAATAATGTAGATTGGTACAGTGGCAGCAGTAATGGGTTTGAGTGTAGCAAAAATTGTAAGGTTGTCATAAGACCAGACAGTGTTTTTGTTCTGTTGTGCATAGTGTCGCTATGAGTTGGTACAGACTCAATGGCATCTAATGACAAGAACAACTTTGTTACTAGGGTTCCAGATCATAACTGCATAGGTTTATTCCAAATAAATGTATGTAAACATCTTTCTGTAATCAGTGGATGACTACAGACAAAATCTCTCATTAATGCAACTATCTTAGTTCACCTGCAGTTCTTAATTACCATTGAGTCAGTTCTTATAGTAAACCTGTATAGGGTTTCCAAGGAGTGGAAGGTGGGTTTGAACCATCAGTATGTGGTTAGCAGTCTAGTGCTTACTCTACAGCATCACACCTGCACTCTTAGTCTCACTAAGTGGCCTTAGGAAAAACAGTCCAATCAAATCAGTGGTTTTTGAGATCTTCTGGGCCAGTTGAAGGCAGAGAGCTTAGCTCAGAAGGTTAGGATTGTTTTGGGAAACTTCCAAGGGATAATCTTGATAGATTTTTCTCAAAAGGTGAATTAAAAAAAAAAAAAAAAAAAAAGTGAAAACGTTTAGTAAGAAAAAGACCAAGAAAATTGCACTGAGAATTTTTTTTCCTATGCATCTACTCATTTTTCAAGGACAAGGGAGGATGTTCTATGAGAATTTTTTTGGAAAACCTTGCCCCATCCACCCACTATCACTGATCTTGTCCTTCTAGATTTAATTTTTTTTTTCACTAAACTCAAAGAACATTTAAAAAGAAAACAATTTCAGTTCCTTAAGAATGCTAAAACTGACACCAAAGAGCACAGAATTTTTCCAGAAAGGGGTTGTTGTTGTTGTCAGGTGCCATCGAGTCGGAACCGACTCATAGTGATCCCATGCACAGCAGAACAAAACAATGTCCGATCCTGGGCCAACCTCACTACCGCTGCCACACTCGATGCCATCAATGATGCCACCTGGCTGATCCATCTCATTGGGGGTCTTCCTCTTTTTCTCTGACCAGCATGACATCCTTTTCCAGCGACTGTTCCCTCCTGGCAATATGTCCAAAGTATGAGAGACGAAGCTTAGCCATCCTAGTCTCCAAGGAGCACTCTGGCTGCACTTCTTCCAAAACAGATCTATTGGTTCTTTTGGCAGTCC
>NW_006408709.1:874954-899120 GCF_000296735.1 Chrysochloris asiatica | reverse complement strand
CGGAACCGACTCGACGGCACTTAACAACAACAACAACATATATATATATATATAGCCTTCTTATCTACTATTTTTTTCCTGTCTCTTTTTTTTTTCAAACAAAAGTCTTTCAAACCAGCTTTTGTTCCCACTACACTAACACATGTCTTACAAAGGATACCATTGTAAATTCATAGTAAATTCATAGTCTTCATCTTAACCTATACACCGAATTTTTCATAGTTGACACTTTATCATATACATTCAGCTCTTAATTTCCAGGGTAATCTTCTCAATTCTCTGTCCACCCAACTGACTGCCCAACTGACTGCCTCATTTCACTCACCATTCCCTCCCAGTGTTCATATTTGTCATATTGTAGCACATAAGGATTCCGTTCACTGGATATCATTTTCTTTTATAGCTATGAAAACTTAAAAATGTATATATATATAGATACATCATTTACTCTCAAGATTAAAAATATTCTGTAGTTAAAAGGTTCCCAAAGCTGCAACATCTATCCAAATCTTTCATTAAATTCCAGATTGTTAGCTTAGCTTCTAGCTGCCCATATACCTAAATAATGATATTTTCATATTAAATATGTATAAACTTGATTCTGATCTTCCACCTTCATGAAAATTGATTTTCCCCAAATTTCTCCCATGTCAATTCATGACAATCTCATTTTTCTACTTGTAACCAAAAAGATTAATTTGGAATTTTGTTTCATCTTTCACTTAGAATCCCCATCAATCTATCACCAAATCCTGTTAGCTCTATCTTCTAACTGTATTTAGAATCTGTCACTTCATTTTCCCTTTTCACTTCATCTAATTTTGCTCAAATATTTCAAGTAAGGTAAAGAAGACTTCAAAGATGAGCCAATAAAGGGAAGGTTGTCAATCTCGACGAATAAAGAAACTGTAGCTCAAGTCCAGAAACAAGTAGAAGATCATAGGATTATTAATGATGTGACAGACACTGAGGTTGGGGTAGTACATATTTCAGCATTTTCACTTTGAGCAAACACTTTAGAATCAGCAAAAGTTTGACTTGATGGATGCCAAAAGCATTGCTTGAATATCAAAGAGTTCAAAGGGCTGATTTTTTCATCAGTTTTTTAAGCAAGAATAAAGCCAAGGAAGATGATTTTATGAAATGAATTATAGCCAGAGAAAAGTCTTAGATCTATCAGTTTGATTCACAGAGCAAAGTTCAATCAATACAGTGACTTTCAAGGGAATCTGGTAGGCTTAAATTCAATACAGACAGGTCAGCTCACAGGTTATGGCAACTGTTTTGGGGGACCTCAAAGGTACCCCAAAACATCATGATAAACTGAGAAAAGACTAAAAGAATCAATGCATTTGAATGGGGGCTTAGGGTGATGTGCAGTGCAGACCTCTGCCAGCAATAACACAGAATAGCAATAACACAGAATACCAGGTGAAGCAGGTTCAGGGGACAGTCCCCAAACTCCAAACTATGTATAAAGGAATATTTAGAAAGTTCAAAGGCTTACAGCCAGTGGAATTGATAGTAGATGCAAGAAGCGTGGTGTTTTCAGATGCATGGCACCCAGCCACTCCCAGAGCTGCCATACTGGGTGTGACATAGCAAGGTGAAGGATAAGAGAAGCATACCCACCACAAAGGTCTGGCTGCTTCTCAGAGATAAAATTGTGGACATTATTGTTTTCATTGGTCTCTTGTTTTCTCTGCAACTTCAATCTGGTGACTAGAGGGGGTGCCTGAGCAGTGGACACCTCAAAAACCCTGGGAGAGCTCTACTATGCATGCATATTTTTACAAAACACAATCTACCTAAACTTACACAAAGTGAAGTAGAAAACTTGAACAGACCTATTACAAAGGAAGAAATTGACCAGGTCATCAAAAAACTGCAACCAAAAAAAGTCCAGGTCCAGATGGCTTCACTGGTGAGTTTTACCAAACATTCAGGGAAGAGCTGTCTGTCATCAACTATACTCAAATTACTCCAGAATATAAAAAAGAATGGAAAATACCCTAATACATTTTATGAAGCAAGCATAACCCTCATACCAAAACCAAGGAAGGATGTCACTAAGAAAGAAATTGTAGACCAATAACCCTTATGAACTTATATGCAAAAATTTTCAACAAAATCCTAGCCAACAGAATTCAACAGCACATCAAAAACAAACAAACAAACAAAAAAACCATCATGATCAAATGTGATTCATATAATGGATGCAAGGATGGTTCAACATTAGAAAAACAATCAATGTAATTCACCATATAAATTAAAAATGATATAATCACATGATCATATTGATTGATGCAGAAAAGACATTTGGCAAAATCCAAAATCCATTCCTGATAAACACTCAACAAAGTAGGAAATAAAGGGAAATTCCTCAACATAGTTAAGAGCATATATACAAAATCATCAGCCACCATTACTCTTAATGGAGAGAAACTGAAAGCCTTCCTTTTGTGAACAGGAATCAGAATAGGATGCCCTTTATTACTTCTCCTATTCATAATTGTGTTGGAAGTCTTAGCCAGAGCTATAAGGCAAGATAGAGAAATTAAAGGCATCCAAATTGTAAAAGAGGAAGTAAAACTCTGTCTATTTCCAGATGATATGATCCTATACATAGAAAATGCTTAAGATTCAGCAAAAAAAAAAAAAATCTACTAGAACCCATTGGAAGACTCAGCACAGTGGTAGAGTGCAAGATCAACATACAACAATCAGTTGGATTGCTCTATACTAATAATGACAGCACTGAAAAAGAAATATAGAAAGCAATATCATTTACAATAGCTACACAAAGTATGAAATATTTAGGACTAAATGTAACCAGAGAAACAAAGGACCTATGCAAAGAAAACTGTAAACTACTACTACAAGAACCCAAAAAAGACTTACAAAAATGGAAGAATATACCATGAACCTGGAAAGGAAGACTTAGCATTATGAAAATGTCAATACTACCCAAAGCAATGTACACTTATAACACAATCTCAATCCAGATTCCAATGACATTCTTTAAAGAGAAGGAACGAACAATTACAAAGTTTATATGGAAACGAAAGAGACCCAGGATAAGCAAAGCATTGCTTAAGAAGAAGAACAAAGTTGGAAACCTCTCACTCCCTGATTTCATGCATTGGTCAAAACACATGGTAGTACAGGTACAATGAAAGATCAATGGAACAGAACTAAGAATCAGAAATAACCCATCCACATACGGCCAACTGATCTTGGACAAAGGGCAAAATACATTGAATGGGGACGTGATAGTCTCTCAACAGATGGTGCTGGCAGAACTGGAAAGCAATATGGAAAAGATTGAAACAAGACCTTTACCTCACACCATATACAAAAGCCAACTCACCATGGATTAAAGAGTTAAAGGTGAATCCCAGAATTATGAAGTTCATTAATGAAAAAATAGGGATAAATTTAAGGGTTCCAATACAGGGCACACATATACTACCAAACATTGTGAAATTTTTGCAAACAAAACCAACACCACTCGTCTGTCAGTTTGTCATACTGTGGTGGCTTGTCAGTTGGTGTGATTCTGGAAGTTATGCCACAGGTATTTTAAATACCAGCAGGGTTACCCATGTAGGACAGGTTTTAGATGAGCTTCCAACAAACACAGACAGGGAAGAAGGAGTGATGGACTACTTCCAAATATTTATTCACTGAAAACATAGCAGAAAAGCACTGACAAATACAATGCCAGAAAATGAGCCCCTCAGGTTGGAAGGCACTGAAAATGCTACTGGGGAATAGCTGCTTCCTCAAAGAAGAGTTGACTGTGATGAAGCGAATACAGTCAATCCCGTGAGAGTAAACCCTCTGGACCTTCATTTGCTGATGGGGCACAACTCAAAATGAAGAAAAGCAGCAATAACAGCCATTAATAGTCAGAAGATGGAATGTACAAAGTATGAATCTAGGAAAATTATAAATTGTCAAAAATGAAATGGAGCACATAAACATGGATCTCTTAGGTATTAGTGACATGAAACAGACTGGTATTGGCGATTTTGAATCTGATAACCACATGGTTTGCTATGCTGGAAATGACAAATTGAAGAGGAAGTGTGTTGCATTCATTGTCAAAAAGAACATAACCAGCGCAGTCATGAGGTACAATGCTGTTTGTGATAGGATAATATCCATGTACCTACAGGGATGCCCAGTTAATATCACTATTATTCAAATTTACGCACCAACCACTAAAGCCATTAAAGATGAAATAGAAGAATTCTACCAACTTCTTCATTCAGAGCTTGATCAAACATGCAATCAAGATGTTGTGGCCATAAGAAGTGATTAAAATGCAAAGATTGGGAGGAAAGAGGAAGGATCAGTAGTTGGAAAATATGGCTTTGGTGATAGAAATTATGCTGGAGATCACAAGAACGAATTCTGCAAAATCAATGATTTGTTCCTTTCAAATACCTTCTTTAGACAACATAAGAGATGACTATTCACAGGGACCTCATCAGATGAAATTCATAGAAATCGAATTGACTACATCTGTGAAAAGAGACGATGGAAAAGCTCCATATCATCAGTCAAAACAAGGACAGGGGCAGATTGTGGAACAGACCATCAAGTACTCATATGCAAATTAAAACTGAAGCTGAAGAAAATGAAAACAAGTCCATGGGAGCCAATATATAACCTTGAATACATCCTACCTGAATTTAGAGATCATCTGAAGAACACAGTTGATACATTAAGCAATAAAGATCTAAGACCAGAAGAGTTCTGGGATGACATCAAGAACATCATACAGGAAGAAAGCAAAAAGTCATTTAGAAGACAAGCAAGAAGGAAAAGATCAAAATGGATGTCAGACACTGAAACTTGATCTCCAGCATATAGATGCTAAAGCAAATGGAAGAAATGAGGAGGTATAAGAGCTGAACAGAAAATTTCAAAGGTCAGCTCAATAAGATAAAGCCAAATAGTACAACAAAATGTGCAAAGATCTGGAGTTAGAAAACAAAAAAAAAAAGAAAAAGAAGAACACGCTCAGCATATCTCAACTGAAGAAAAAATTCAAGCCTCGACTTTTGTTATTGAAGGAGTCTCTGGGAAAATTAATGAATGATGCATAAAGCATCAGAAGAAGATAAAAGGAATACACAGAGTCACTGTACCAAAAGGAAATAGTTGATGTTCAACCATTTCAAGAGGTAGCATATATTCAAGACCCAATGATACTGAAGGAGGAAGTCCAAGGTGCATTGAAGGAATTGGCAACGAATAAGGCACCAGGAACTGATGGAATAAAATTGAAATATTTCAAGACAGTGAGGTGGCACAGGAGGCACTCACACATCTCTGCCAAGAAATTTGGAAGACAACTATCTGGATGACTGATTGGAAGAGATCCATATTTGTGCCCATTCCAAAAAGAGGTGACCCAATGAAATGTGGAGATCATTGGACAATATCTTTGATATCCCATGAGAGTGAAGTTTTACTAAAGGAAATACAGAAACGGCTGCACGCATACACTGACAAAGAACTTTCAGAGATTCCAGCGGATTCAGAAGAGGCCATGGAACGAGGGATATCATTGCTGATGTCTGATGGATCTTGGCTGAAAGCAGAGAATATCAGAAAGATGTTTACCTGTGTTTTATTGACTACACAAAGGTTTTCGATTGTGTGGATCATGACAAACTATGGACAATACTGTGAAGTATGAGTATTCCAGAACGCTTAATAGCGCTCATAAGGAATTTGTACATGGACCAAGAGGCAGTTGTTCAAAAGAACGTCAGAACAGTGAATGGTTTAAAATTAAGAAAGGTGTGCGACAGGGTTGTATTCTCTCACCATACTTATTCAAACTTTATGCTGAGCAAATAATCTGAGAAGCTGGTTTATATGAAGAAAAACTTTGCATCAGAATTGGAGGAAGGCTCATTAACAACCTTTGATATGCAGATGATACAGCCTTGCTTGCTGAAAGTGAAGAGTACTTAAAACATTTACTGATGAAGATCAAAGAGCACAGACTTCAGTATGGATTGTATCTCAATGTAATGAAAACAAAAATCCTCACCACTGGACCAATAAACAACATTCTTATCAACAGAGAAAAGATTGAAGTTGTCAAAAACATCATTCTTCTTGGATCAACTATCAACACTCATGGAAGCAGCAGTCAAGAAATCAAACAATGTATTGTGTTACGCAAACCTGCTGCACAAGATCTTTTTAAAGTGTTGAAGAGCAAAGATGTTAGCTTGAGGACTAAGGTGTGCCTGACCCAAGCCATGGTATTTTCAATAACTTCATATGCATGTGAACGCTGGACAGTGAATAAAGAAGACCATAGAAGAATTGATGCTTTTGAGTTATGGTGTTGGAGGAGAATATTGAAAGTGCGATGGACTGTGAAAAGAACTAACAAATCTGTGTTGGAAGAAGTGCAGCCAGAGTGCTCCTTGGAGGCAGGATGGCCAAACTTGGTCTCTCACACTTCGGACATATTGTCAGGAGGGACCTGTCGCTGGAGTAGGTTATCATGTTTTGTAAGGTTGGGATCAGACAAAAAGAAGAAGACCCCTAGCGAGATGGATTGGCAAAGTGGCAGCATCAATGGGTTCAAGCATGACAACAATTGTGAGCTTGTTCAGGATCAGGCAGTGTTTTGTTTCGTTGTTCATAGAGTTGCTATGAAACAGTTCCAACTAGATGGGACCTAACAACAACAGCAATACAGGGCACACACAGACTACCAGAAATTGTGAGAATTGTGCAAACAAAAGAAGACAAAATAGTTATTTGGGAATACTAAAAATTAGAACTTATGTGCATCAAAAGATTTCACCTAAAAAGTAAAAAGGGAGCCCACAGAATGGGAAAAAAATATTTTGCAATGATATATTAGACAAGGGACATTCCTAAAATCTATAGGAAACTATAACATCTCTACAAGAAAAAGACAGATTATCCAATTAAAAAATGGGCACAGGACATAAGAGATACTTCACCAAGGAAGAGATTTGGACAGCCAATATATATATATGAAGAAATATTCACAGTCATTAGCCATTAGTGAGATGATAATGAAAACAAAAATGATATATTGTCTCCCACCAGCACTAATAGTGAAGTCCATAAAAGCAGAGGACAATAAATGCTGGCAAGGATGTGGAGAGACTGGGACCCTCTTTGCTAGTGGGAATGCAAAATGGTCCAACCACTCTGGAAAACAGTATGGTGCTTCCTCAGATGGTAGGGAATAGGAAAACCATATGAGCCAGCAATTTCTTTGGTACATATCCACAACAAATACGATCCATAACATGAGTAGATACACGCACACCAATGTTCACAGCAGCACTATTCACAATAGCAAAAAAATGGAGACAGCCTAAGTGCCCATCAATGGAAGAATAGATAAACAAACTTAAGTAAAGCCACAAAATGGAATATTTTGCTACCTTGAAGAATAACAAGGAAGCTGCAAGCCACCACATAACATGGACAAACCTTGAGGACAGTATGATGAGTGAAATTAGTCATCACAAAAGGACTAATATTGCATAATACCATTTTTATAAAAGCTTAAGAAAAGCTAACCATACTAAAAGGGGGGGGTGTAAAAAATGTTTGTTGGTTACTAGTAAGGGGGTGGGGGGAAAGGAGAGGAGGGCAGGGATAGTAGATCACAGTGAAGGACAGACACATCATAGTTCGGGTGTTAGGGAGGGCAATACACAAAAACAAGAAGAGGAGTGGAAAAACAAGGTAGATAGGGAAACACTGAGGAAGGTTTTCATGGGCTAAATGGGACAGAGGAAAATAGTGATGTGTGCTCATCCTTGGACCAACAGGGCTCTGTGATACTGTGTTCAAGGCATAGTCTAAAGAAGGGAAATAATGTTAAGATGCTTGATTGTCTTATGAATATTGGTTTCCTTTGCCTACTGTTGTAAAATAGACACTCATGTAGGATAGAAAGGAATGTCAGGAAACATGATTACACAAAGCTTGTAAATCCGTCTTCAGCCTATAACTGATTGGAATACTTAAAAAGGGTTTTAGAACTTGCGCAGTGAAATAGGCTTCTTGTGGAACATTTGCTGTGTATAGGACCTTAAGTGGAATCTTGAGTCTCATCCAGAACCTTCTGAGGTGGGACATTCCCACATGAAAGCACAAGCAGACCAGCCTGGAACAGCTAGAGCAACAGAAGATACTTCTTGAAAGAAAGATTAGCAGGAAGAGTTCAAAACAAAAACAGCAGTCTGATTGGCTTCTGCAACAACAAGCAAATTGTTCACCGGGGAGCCATCAAGGCACGCAATCAAGTCCCTTCAGGACAAATCCCCCTCCAAGACTAAAACTCATAGGGAACACATGAGCAGGCATGTAAGCTTGCTGATGACCACATTGGTCTACTGCTTAGTGGAAGAGGGGACAAGACAGCAAAGATAAAATGGACTGAGTTTAACCGTGTTCCATAGATTTCTGCTGCTCCGCGGGAGAAAGATGAGGCTTTCTACTCCCGTAAGGATTTACACTCTCGGAAACCCTGTACAGGGTCGCTATGGGTCGGAACCGACTCGACGGCACTTAACAACAACAACAAGAGATAAGATAGAGAAGAGGAAGTGCTGATTGGTCCAAAAATATAATGAGACCTGTGACTCCTGAGCCCATGGACAAAAACGTATCCACGGAGGGTTAGAATTGAGAGCAAAGTGTCAAGCTAATATGAAGTGAGAAGAGATAGACAAGAAAACCCAAATTTGTAGATAGTACTCATTTGACCTAGCTTCAATGACTTTAGGATCAGAACTTAAGCAGAGGAAGATGAAAGAAAAAATTTTTTCTGATAAAGTAAACAAGTGTAAATTGCTACAATTTGATGAACTTGACTTATACTTATAGTAGCTCAAAATATTAGAGCTATTAGAGGGAAGGAGTATTAGAGGGAAGGAGTCTTCACATCAAGGATCAAGTTTATCTCCTCTGTATACAGGGTTAAAAGGGATGAGCAATTTAGACATCGGTTACCCAAACTAGGGGAGCTATAAAGACACGAAGTGACTGGCTTACAAGTTTTCAAGAGGGAGTTTAGTTTCAGAATGTATGGGGGAAGGTAGAGTCCCCACTGAATAGTATTCATATTGGCTAGCTGGTTCTGATGAAAAGAGACAGTGAAAAGATTCTTATGAGTCAATAGCAAGTAATTGTTATCAAGACAAATTGCAATTGCCACAACTGTAAAGGTAGAAGTTTTGTAACAAAAAAAGAGGAATAATTAATCTTACAGTCCAGGAACAGAGGACCCTATGATCAACAAGGGAGAAGAACACAAGCAGAATGTGGGATCCTATCCAGAGAAGCAGTGACACCAGAGATGTAGACAGAGATAAGAGCATGGAGAAATAGAGCAGCTGAGGGCTCCAGACTCATGGAAAGAGAAAGGCTGTGTGCTGGCAGCCAGGTGCTGGTGGCCAGGAGCCAATCTTGCAGAATGTGCCCTTTGATTGCTTAAATGATTATATATTCCTGAATGTTTTTGTGTGTATCTCCCCCCCAAAAAACTAAAAACAGAGGAAATCGAAGCAAATACTGTTGGATGATAATGCACAGAGGAAACTATAATTATTGCAATGAAACAATGAGTGTAAAACTGATATTCTAACATGTAAACTATTACTCAATTCACAATAAAAACTTTTTTTAAAAAAAGAATAAACATATTTGAATTATGGTATTGTTGTTGTTGTTATGTGCTGTGGAGTCGGTCCCGACTCATAGTGACCCTGTACAGGGTTTCCAAGGCTGTAAATCTTTACGGGAGCAGAAAGCCTCATCTTTCTCCCACGGAACAGCTGGTAGTTTCGAACTGCTGACCTTGCGGTTCGCAGCCTGATTCGTAACCACTACACTACCAGAGCAAAGAATATTGACATTACCATGAACTTCCAGAAGAACTAACATACCTGTATTAGAAGAAGTACAACCAGAATGCTCCTTAGAAACACAGAAGATGAGACTTCATCTCTTTATTCTTTGGACATGTTGTCAGGAAGGACAAGGACCTGGAGAAAGACATACAAAGACATGTTTGGTAAAGTGGAGCGCCAATGAAAATGACAAAGACCTCCAACAAGATGGATTGACATAGTGGCAGTAACAATCAGCTCAAATATAACATCAATTGTAAGGATTTTGCAGAACCAGGAAATGTTTCGATCTGTATCCCATAGGGTCACTATGAGTCTTAAGTGACTTTCTGGTACTTAACAATGACAGAGGGGTAATATTGATAGATTTTTCTCAAAAGAGCACAGAATGATCACAGGGTCTTATTAAAGAGTAGTTTTTTAAAAACTAAAAACTACTTTGGTAAGAAAAAGGCCAGGAAAGTTGCATCAAGATTTTTTTTTTTTTCCCATCAATGCACATGCTCATTTTTTTTTTTTTTTAATGTAGCAAAGGTTCTCCTATGAGAATTCCATTAGGAAACCTTACCCCATTAGACCTACAGCCCTGATCTTGCCTTTTCAGGCTTCTTTTTGTTCCCTGAATTCTAGGAACACTTAAAAGGGACAAAATTTGAGTCACTAGAGGATACTAAAATGCTATTTAAATATGGTGTATATTGAAGAACGCAGAATTCTTCCAGTAAAGGTTGTTGCTGTTAAGTGCCATTGAGTTGTTTCTGACCCATAGTGACACTGTATAGGGTTTCCGAGAGAAATGTAAACACCACCTTCAGAAATATATCTACCTAGATAGAGAATGTGTCAAAAAACAGTAGTTTTCAGATTGTGATGTTGTTGTTGTGTGCTGTGGAGTCTGTTCCAACTCATAGAGACCCTGTATAGAGTGTCCAAGGAACAGCTGGTGGGTTTGAACAGCTGACCTTATAGTACCACATAGAACCTCAAATAAACTTAAGGTCAACAAAGTGGAAAAGTCTATAAATTCCCTATTATGAAACTTAAGAGATTTATCTGCTAATTGGAGATATATAAATAATATAAATTACAACAGTAATTGATACCAACATATTTAGAATACCTCTTAGATGTTACCTGCACTTATTCTAATGTATTAGAAAGAAGTACAGATATTATTTATAACTGCCTAAATCAGAAGACCAACTACATAGTTTAGAAGCTGAAAACAAGCTATATGAGATTTGGCAGCCCCATCTTTTCATAAAGACACCAGTTCTTCTTCTTTCATACTTGAAAGAACATCTGTTCTCCTTGGCTTCTGTGTAATTTTATTTCATATTTAAATTTATTTTCTCATGGTCCCTGGGCACCTATTTACTGTGTTTATGGAATAAAGCAGGGATGCAAGTAACCACCTTGTTCCTTAGGTTAAAACTTCCTCCAAAGTTTTGTGAATTCCATCATGGGGCCTTTCAGATCTTGCATATCTTTTTAATAGGAAGGAATGACTGAGCTCACTGATAGACTGTTTTAACAGCCTTTAGTGAGCCCCTGTTTTTCTCTCTCTGTCCTTCCTTCAGACACAGAAGTATGAGTTTTAATTGTATATACGATTTTAAATCAATACAGTCAATATTTTACAAATCTGAACTACGACCAATATCAGAGGCTTGTACAACACTTCAGTTTTCTTTTGCATATTCTTTTTTTCCCAGGTGAATGAGACGCTTATACAATCAATATCTTAGATGTTGAGTTTCACTAAATCCTTTCTGCTCTCAGAAAGGAATGATGTCAGTTTTAACCATGATATAAAATTTTTAGAGAATTTTGTTTTCACGAGCTTAATAAATTAAATCTCTAAACTATTTAGAAAATAATTTGAAAAGAAAGACACATTGTTAAAATCGAAAAGTTCAGTTCAGCTCTATCTGTAGTCACAGGCATCAGTAGAGTTAATGTAGATGAAATATGTAGAGGCTAATTAAAGGGAAATTCTCAGAATGAACATAGCCACAGAAGACTTTAATTGAAGTTAATATCACATTAGAGGAACCATTATATGAACAAGCCAGATTGAAACAGCCATTAACAATGCAGATGTGCTTGACAAGTTGTAGCCTTTCAGGCAATTGGTACCAATTCTTCACTGTTTCCTCTAAACTTAAATCACTCCATTAAGTAAAAACATGAAAAAAGAAAAAAGAAAGAAAACTGTTGATTTTAAAAATGAAAGGATAAGTTATTAAGTCTAGATTATTTCTTACTTTCACTCTCCAAACTTCCATGGAATTAGTAAAATTAGAATCCAGAGAAAGGAAACCTAGTGGTGCAACGGGTAAAGTTTGCCAGTTTGCATACTCTGGTTTTACTTTATCCTATAGGGCTACTAGAGCATCCTGGCATGGTGCTATAGTATGATCACTGGACCACAAAGTACATTTGAACACGAGGGTTGGTAATTCAAATCAACCAACTGCACCTAAGAAACCCTATACAGGGCCTCTATGAGTCAGAACCCACTCCACAGCATTAAACAACATAGGACCGCTATGAGTCTGAATGTACTCTTTGTTAGGTGCCATCAAGTTGGTACCAACACATAACAACCTTAAGCATGACAAAAGGAAACACTGCTCTGTCTTGTACCAATTGCACAAACATTGTTACACTTGAACCCATTGCTGCTGCTGTTAGTATAGCAAACCGTCTCTTTGAAGGTCCCTCTCTTTTTCACTGATCCTCCACTTTACCAAGCATGAGGTCCATCTCCCGGTCGCTCCTTATAATATGTCCAAAGTATGAGAGATGAAGTCCGGCCATCCTGGATTCTAAGGAGCATTCTGGCTGTACCCTCTCCAATACAGAGTTGTTTGGTTTTTGACAGTCAATAGTACTTTTAATATTCTCCTCCAACACCATAACTCAAATGCATCAATTATACAGTCTTCCTTATTTATTGTCCAAGTTTCACATGCGTATGAAGCTATTGAAAATACCATGGTTTGAATCAGACACACCTTAGTCCTCAAAGTAACACCTTTACTTTTGACTACTTTAAAGAGGTTTTGTGTAGCAAATTTGCCTAATACAATATGTCTTGATTTCTTGACTGCTGCTTCCATGAGTGTTGATAGTTGATCTGAGCAAATTGAAGTTTGAGACAATTTCAATCTTTTCTCCATTTATCTTGATGTCGTTTATTCGTCGGGTGGTGAGGATTTTTGTGTTCTTTGCACTGAGAAGCAATCCATACTGAAGATTGTGGTTTTTGATTTTCATCAGTAAGTATTTTAAATCCTCTTTGCTTCCAACAAACAAGATTGTATCATTTGTATATCACAGGATGTTGATGAGTCTTCCTCCAATCCTGATGCCACATTGCTCTTCATATACTCCAGTTTCTCAAATGATTTGCTCAACATACTTATTGAGTAAGTATGGTGAAAGAATACAACCCTGGTGCACACCTACATGAACTCTACAGTATACCAAAATGCATCTGAAGAAATATGTTTCAGTGCTCAAAACACAACAAACATGTCTTTAATGCTTCAAGTCCCTCAACAATTCTGTAAAATATCGTGCATTGTTTTTGATACCAACTGATTTGAGGCTTTCTCCCAGATAAATGACATATATTTTCTTACTTAAATATCACAGAAATACTGCAATGTATGTATTTTTTTTTTTACATATTATGGATTATGTTCCCAAAGACATACAGATACTTATGAGAAAGGTCAGATCCTTGGTCTCCTAGACTTTACAGTGGATGTTCTTTCTTGTGATCTGCTTAACAGTAAGTCACAATTGAGATGTAAAGAGTGGGCAGCTATTTGTTATCTCTGTGGAAAGTTATCCTGTTATCATATCTGAGGACTACAATTGAAAAAATCCTGTCACCTACTTACCCAGATATCTTGAAACAGTTCTTAAAACACTTTAGTCTGGGCCATCCCATTCCTTTTATCAAATTAAAACTAAAATGATATAATCAGAGAAAAAGAGGAAGACTCCCCTCCCCCCGCAACAAGATGGATTGGCACAGTGGCGGCAGTGATGGGTTCAGGTATAGTAATGATTGTGAGGTTGGCCCAGGACTGGGCAGTGTTTTGTTCTGTTGTACATAGGGTCGCTATGAGTCAGTGCCTATCCGATGGCACACAACAACATCAATAGTTTCCTATTGTTGTTACAGATATTCACAAATTTAATGATGTAAAACAACATGCATTTATTATCTAACATTTTAGAGTAATTAACAATGAGCTTTATAGGGCTAAACTCAAGGTGTTCTCAATGGTAAGTTTATTCTGGAGGCTCTAGATGAGAATTCATTTTCCTTGATTCCTTGTCTGATGCTCTTTTCCTCCATCTTCAAAGCCAGCAGTGTAGTATCTTTAAACAACTCCTGATTCTTCTGCCTCCCTCTAAGAACTTCATAATTACATCACACCCATCCAGATAATTCATGATAACTTCCTCATATGAATGCTTTTATATTAACCAGATCTTTTGTCTTATAACTTAACACATTAACAGGTACCAGAGATTAGGACATGGACATTCTGAAGTCCATTATTATGTTTACAATAATAATGTTTTCATTGAACTTAAGACAAAGGCTTAAGATAGTTTATAGTTAAATATGTGATATTTCTATATGAAACATGATGATAAAGTTTAATTATTAATTAGAAAAATTCTGAACATTATTCTACTAAGCAAAATTTTTCAATTTGGCATCTAAGAAATCATTCATATTTGGGCTACATATTATAATAAGTCAAAATATCTTAGGTGAGGAAAGTAGTAAGCTCTACCATTGTAAAAATAGATGACATACAATTTCAGACCAATAGATATGAGCAAACATCTATGTTATCATAGACTGACTCATCAGTTTGTAGCTGGACTAGTAATTAGCTGGGTGACTGTAGGTAAGTTGTTGTTGTTGTTGTTGTTAAGTGCCATAGAGTCGGTTTCGACCCATAGCGACCCTGTACAGGGTTTCCGAGGGTGTAAATCCTTACGGGAGTAGAAAACCTCATCTTTCTCCCGCGGAGCTGCTGGTAGTTTCGAACCGCTGACCTTAGGTGCGCAGCCCGATTCGTAACCACTACGCTACCAGAGCACTTGTTACTTAATAAGTGTCTGAGTTTTCTCACATGTAAAATGGCGACTGTTTCAACACCACAGTTGCATAACAGGATGAAAGGCCATGCTCCTTCAGAATCTATCCCAGGGATTGATCCTGGCTGCTATTTGTTCAATGGTAGCTACACTATTCCAACCTCCTTTACCTCTTTTAACATTATACAAGCAATTCTTCATGCAAAGATGATTTCCATCATATGGTTAAAATGCAAAATATTTATATTCCTGGAGAAATTTGACTCCACGAGAGTACCTACAGCACTGTAACTTCTTCATGATAATACTTTATAAAATATCCTGATGAATTACAGAGTAATGAATTAAAGAAATGGTCAAATTTTGACAATTAAATTACACAATGCTCCCGATATCATAATTACAAAACTGAAAACAGAAAATACTGGAATGCTAATTCAACTAAAGTGACTCTGATACTAAGATTTACTGTCTGCAGGCTATCACAGAACATGAATAATTTTCTGACTTGAGTTAGAGGTCACTTTAATGAATAGAGAGTTGTTTACATCTTACAATGTAAATAGAATTACTCACCTCTTTTCCTACTTCCTTTAAGTCATCAAAGCAATTCCTGACATCACCACCTCAGTTCAGCATTCAAAATGAAAAGGTTTCTGACCTGATTGATAATACACAAATTATTCCATGACTCAATTAAACTAGTATATGCAAAGCTTATTTTGTTAATATCAGCAGATAATAGTCTTAATATTGAGCAGATAATGCTTTCCCTACACAAATCTAAAACAGATTTAAAAATATTATTGCATAAATTGAAAGAAAAATATTTGCTGTTGTTTATAGGAGACATTATTTTTGGCAATCAAAATATATAATGCATTTCTGGGTTAGCAACTCAACAAAACAAGCATGTTTCTAGTGGGAAATCTATCAAACATCAAAGAAGGTGCTTTTATCAATAAAACAAGGGGTATAGCTTCTTGGTGTGGTAGCTGTAGTATATATTAAAACATTTTTGTTCCAAAATCTGTCACAAATCTCACTCAGAAAGTTTATAGTTTCTATAACTAGATACAAAAATTGCAAACTAAATGCATAGGTTCCATATTCATAAAAATATAGCTATATCAAAGCAATTATATATATATATATTTGCATTTATAGCATTGTTTCTTGACTAAATTACTTTATGATTTTCTGTCTTATTCTTGTGAAAATTGAGTGAAGATCAGAAAACTCTCTTTGCTTTTTAAATTCAAAATTAAAATGATAGTGTCAGTCAAAGAAAAGGAATCCTACCCTTGGTAAAGGAACAGAGAATCAGTATATATTGACAAAAGACTTCCTGATTTCCTCTGGGTGATTTTATGAGAGTTTGGGGATAAAGAATCAAAAAACATTTATGTTTCTGGGCTGCTGAAACATTAAGTTTGTAACATTGCCAAAGAATTAGATCTTGAAGGATTCATCATGGGAGCTTTTAGCTACCTAAGAATCTAAAGTTTTGAAGTTGGTAAAGCTATTAAAATAAGAAGAATGTAAAAGGCAAGTGCCTTGATGTGAGGCCTTTGCTGTAGGATGTGGTGTTAAATGAAGCTAACAAATTTTTACTTTGTAGTTTTGATAGATGTCCAGAGGGCTTTTTGAAAGTAAAACAAACTGAAAGGAATAAAAGCTGAGCAATCATTTCATCAAGGTACCCTTGGATTGTACTGGAGTTCAATTTAAGCACGACAATATCAGAAAACTCAAGAAATACAAAAGTTCCTAATCTCTTCAAACTCATTTCTTCCCTCATCCAAGAGCATATCTTAATGTGCATTTCATCCTTTTTCTGAAGTTTGACTGCTCCATTTCCCATTCAAGAGAAAGTATTACTGAGTCTGAGTCAATCCATAGACACGTTAATACATTACTTGATGTACAAACTTGGTATCTTGCATATACCAGGTTTATTGCAAAATTAATTTAATTTGTTAAAAAACATATTTTCTGAGCATCAGCATGACATTATGACCTATGCTAAATTCTAAGAATAAAAGAATAATAAAGACAAATACATAACACCTTCATGGAAATTAGTATAGATGCAAGCATAACACAACTAATTATTCCTTTCAAATGTGATAAACATGGTAAAGCTGAAGAGGGTATTATGAGAGTTTTTAAAATATTTGACTAAATGGGGCTTCAGAGAATGAATCCTGGAATGGCTATATGAGCTGATTTTGAAGGATGTACAGAATTAATAGGGCCAAAGGTTGGAATTAGGAAGGGGAGAAAGAAGACTGTTTAGGATAGCTGAAAGGCCCTGAGTGTAGTAAGTGTTGCATATGAGACAAAGCCAGAATGGATAGGGCTAAGAGTGATGGTGGGAGCATGACATGATGCAGAGAAGTAAGCAACAGCCACGTTATTCCAGACTTGGAGGCCACATTAAGGATTTAGTTTTTACCCTAAGTATAATAAGAAACCGTTGAACAGTGGTGAGCTACAACTAACACAACTAGATTTGATTTTAATAGTTCATTTCAGCTGCAATGTGGACAAGTGGGTTAATTGTTAATAATGAAGAACTCATTTCTCAAAGACAAATGGAGATTGCCACATTACGTGGAAATAGTAAATCATACAATCAAGATGAATATGAATCGAATAAGTTAATGAAGAAACATATTTGCATAAAATACACATATATGATTTAATAAAAGAACAAAAATAAAGAATGTCTGGTTCTAATTATGATGCATGACCTTATCAGCAGATATAAACTTATAGAGTATATTTATCATTGTTATTTGATCCACTAATTTATCCCTACCTAGAACTGTTTGCCACTCATCTATCAATTTGTCATACTGTGGTGGCTTGTGTGTTGGTGTGATGCTAGAAACTGTGCCACCAATATTTCAAATATCAGCAGGTTCACTCATGGTGGACAGATTTCTGTGGAGCTTCCAGGCTATTAAAATAGAAAAGGTGGTTTAGAAAAACTCAAGTCTTGAATTGTAATATTGAACGTGACATTAGGAGATATCAATTCCTGGAGAAAGACTTCATGCTTGACGAAGTAGAGTGTTAGGGAAAATGCAGAAGACTCTAAAAGAGATGTATTGACACAGTAGCTGTACCAATGCATTCAAATATGAGGATGGCAAAAGACAAGATAGTGTTTCCTTCTGTTGTACAAAAGGTCACTTTGATTTTGAACCAACTACTGCAATGTTGGTTTCAGCCACAAGGTCGGCAGTTCAAACTCACCAACTGCTCCTAGAAAACCCTATACAGGGTCGCTATGGGTTGGAACCGACTTGATGGCACTTTAAAAACAGCAACAACAATTTGGAAACTAGCAATAATAACAATGCCTAGAATTGTGGTTGGCAATTGCAGACTCTTAATAGTTACTAAAACCATTCAGTGTTCCCTTGTTCTGTTCAATCAGCTGCCTCTTTGTCCTTGAATAGTCATTCTTAGCAATGTTGTCCACAGCTTGTCATGGTCCACACAGTTGAAAAAAATCTTATAGTCAATAAAGCACAGGTAAACATCTTTCTGGTAGTCTCTGCTTTCAGCAAAGATCCATCTGACATCAATAATGATATACTTGTTCCATGTCCTTGTCTGAGTCTGACCTGAAACTCTAGCAATTACCTGATAATGTACTGCTGCAGCCATTATTTAATTACCTTGAGCAAAATTTTACTTGCCTGTGATATTAATGATACTGTCTGATGATTTATGCATTCTGTTGGGTCACCTCTCTTTGGAATGGGCACAAATATGAATCTCTTCCAATCTATTGTAGCTGTTTTCCAAATTTATTGGCACAGATAAGTGAATTCCTCCAATGCTGCATCAGTTTGTTGAAAGATTTCAGTTTGTATTCCATCAATTCCTGAAGTCTTATTCAGTGCACCTAGGAAATGTGTCTGCCAGGTTTGTGTTCTTTCATCATACTTATTCAATCTGTATGATGAACAAATAATTTAAGGAGCAGGATTATATGAAGATAAATGTGGCATCAGGATTGGAGGAAGACTCATTAACAACATGTAATATGTAGACGATACAACCTTCCTTGCTAAAAATGAAGAGGACTTAACGTATTTACTGATGAAGATCAAAGACCACATTCAGTATGGGTTGCACCTCAATGTAAAGAAAACAAAATTCCTTACCACTGTGTTAATAAATAGCATCACAATAAATGGAGAAAAGATTGAAGTTGTCAAAGATGTCATTTTGCTACTTGGATACATTATTAACACTCATGGAAGCAGCTGTCAATGAATCAAAGGACATAATGTAAGGCAAATCTGCTGCAGAAGACCATTTAAAAGTGTTCAAGAGCAAAGACTTCAGTTTGAGGAGTAAGGTGTACATAACCCAAGTCATGGTATTTTCAATAACTTCATATGCATATGAATGATGGACAGTGAATAAGGGAGATACTAAGAGAATTGATGCATTTGAGTTATGGTGTTTGAGAAGAATATTAAAAGTACCATGGACTGCTAGAAGAACAAAGATTTATTGAATGAAAAAATAACCAAAAAACAAAACTTATTATGCTCCTGTATATAAATATAATCTTTCTATAGATTATTCTCCTTGTACCAATCCTCCAAATTTAAAATACAATATGGTAATAAAGTTTAGTGATAAGACTAGCATAGTGCTAAGTGATGCCAAATAGTAGTGAAATAATCATCAGAATAAAGAAAAATTAGAAAAGCATAAGATGCAGAGTTGAGAAATGTGTAAGAAGAGGTTGAGGCTTCAGTATGACCTGGTGTAGCCACTGATAGCCTCCTGTTTTCAAAAGCTTGAGTCGCAAATGATCAGCTGAGAGGCATGAAGCTCAATTACACAAACACTACAGCAAAAATAAATAAATAACAAAACAAATGCATCTATTTTATAGGTGCTGAGTCAGTACTGTTAGCTCCTAATGGAAAGCATATAGGACTGCCAAATGTGTACCATTAGGTTAATGATTGATCAGCTATATGCTTCCCACTTTTACCTTCAACAACAATTGCTTTCTATGTTATGTATTCAGTGTTCAGTCATCTAGCAGCTATAGATCCTCAGGTATTCACAGTCCCTACCACATTCACACCTTCAAAGCACACCAGCATACAAAAACATATACCCATACAAATACACATCTATACCCATTGCTGTCAATTTGATTCCAACTTCAAGCAACCCTGCAAGACATTGTAGAAATGCCTCATAGGGTTTCAAAGGCAGTACTAGACTGTGAATCACAAGGTCAGCAGTGCAAACCCAGCTGCTCCTTGGAAACCCTATACAGGATCGCTATGAGTCGGAACCGACTGGACAGCTCTTAACAACAACAACAACAATCTTATGAAAGCAGCTCATTTCTCTCCCAGGAAGGGTTTTGAACTGTTGATCTTGTGTTTAATAGCCAAGCACTTTAACCATTGTGCCAAGTCCCCTCCAAACAGACACACCCTCAAGCAGCACACAAATACATATATTTACATACAAGCACATATACACATTTACGTTCACACACACATAAGGCATCTGCCTTAGATGGAAACATGACAGCATATGTCACAAAGGGCAGGTGGAAACCCTGGCTGGTGATCTTTGTAACTCATCGCAGTTCTTATTTCCAGAGACCAGCCACCTGGGTTCTTTTTACCCTAAGAGATATAATAATTATTTATTATTAAATACTTAATGCATGAAGTAGAAACCAAATTTAGAGGTATCATCATCACAGAAATTCTGTGTATGTGTATTATTGTGTGTGCTTGTATATTTGTGTATGTGGGGAAGGGAAGAGCTGGGAATGGAGAAGTAGAAATTAAAGGATTCAAAAACATGCTTAGCTTATATCTTAGGACATATGAGTGCTGAATGATTTTAAGTTTTATATAGATCAGTATACGTTTGAATAGTAGGAGGAACACTAAAAATGGAAGTAGTATTTTCAAGTTAGGTAATGCACAAGTCCATGAAAAAACAACAAAAATAGATAGAAAAAAAAAAACCAAAAAACCCATTGCAGCTAACAAACTGAGGAAAAATTCAAGAGAAACAACAAGGCAGCATGATGAATTGAAACACAATGAATACAAAAAGTACAATAGCAAGATTTCGGTGAACATAGTAAATATAAAGCATTTAGTTCCCCACTTAGAAGACAGTTTCAGATTTTTAAAACAAATTATCCAGCAAGCTTCTATTTTGAAGAAACCCAACCTTTATAAAAATAGCACAAAAAAAAGTTGAAAGCAAAGGCAAATGCTAGTAAAATGAAGCTGGATTGACAATAACATACAAAGCAGAATTCAAAGGGAAACAAACAAAAAATACTTGAAGTTTTTAAGTAGATTGACACATTGAGAAGATCAACAATCTAATAGAGCATAGTTGTTATGTGCCATTGAGTAGGTTCTGACCCAAAGTCGATCCTATATAGGGTTTCCAAGGAATGGCTAGTGTGCTTGAACCACCAACCTTGTGGTTCAAACCAACATTACAGTCCATTGATTTAATCCACAGTGCCATATCAGTACTCCAGTAGTATTATATAAACATTAATAAATTGTATGCACCTAAAAACCCTGTACAGTGTTGCTATGGGTCAGAACCGACTCAACGGCACTTAACAATAACAACAACAACAGTATAAGTTCAAGACTTGTAAAGGAAGAACTGATGTTGTTAAGGAGAAATAGATAAATCCACATTTCACAATAGGAAAATTTAACACATCTCTGTTAGGAATTAGCAGATATAAAAAATAAATGAATAAACAACAATAAAGAGGATTTGATACCCTATTTAAGACATGCACACAAGAAGCTATTTAAAATATAATGCACAGCCTTTTCTTAACACATATATTTAAAAAAATGGTTTTATATCAAGCTATAAAGAAAATCTGGCCAAGTTCCAAATGAAAAATTGATACCTTATAAAGCTTATACATGGGTCACATTAAATAAATGAAAATCAATGACATAAATTAATTAGGAACTTTCGGTTTGGGGGCAGGAAAAACAGACACTCAGGGGAGGCTCCTTGGTGGAGACACGAAAACAACAGAGAAGGCACTTTGCCGCAACAGTTCCATGGATTTGGATCTAATAAAAATTGTGGGGCATCAATTTTTAGTGCCCTCAGGTGGAGAAATTCGACTGTGGTGGGAATACACAGTGATTTATAAATCAATTGGGACGCTACCTGATGGCACCACAGCCTGGGCTGAAATCAGAAGGCCGGGCCACAGCCAGGCTGATACAGTGCTAAAACCACAAAGCGGCTTCTGGAAAAAAAGGTGTGAAGGCTTTTTACACTTTTATTTCCTCCTCTCCCCTGTCAGACCCTCTTTGTCCAGCCCCGACACCTTCAGGCAGGTGGGAGCACACCCCAAAAGGTTCCAGAGCTGCACCGACAGGGCACAGTTTTTCCATGGTACAAAGAGGAAACCCCTGAAAGCTGTCCCACGAGCTAATCCTTTGGTGGCTTCTTATGATGTCTGCATCCGGGACTCAGTGCTAAAGCTGACCTGGGCAGGAGCCTTTATTCTGGCAGGAACTAACAAGAGACAGCAGGCCTGGCCATACAGCCAAACCTTATTTTCACGTTGTAAAACCCCAACGTGAAAGGCAAGAGCCAACACCAACTAGTATATACAAGGACGCAGCTCTTTTGAGAATTACGCTCTGAGTATGCATATACCTAGCTGAATTTCAGAGATAAAAATAGTGGACAATTTGCTTCCATTCATTTCTCAATATATATCTGCACACCTCAACAGTGGTGACTAGAGATTGGGGCTGAACAAGTGGACACGCCCACAGACAATTGGAAGTTCCTACTGTGTGCATGCACACTGACCTGTGAAGCAAAGGCTAATGGACAGACGGCTATGAATTTATTTTTGTTTTTGTGTGGTGGCTTTTGTCTCTGCTTTTATATTGCTTCTGTTTTTGGTCTCACCTTTTTCCTGCTTGTGGAAGCTTTTTCTCCCTATGTTACCCAAGAAGAGGCAGCAATCGTGGCCGTACAGACAAACAACAAGTATACCCCATAATATTCCACCATAAAGACAAAAACCAATACCAGCTGCTAGGCATTACACAGGTAGCCTACACTTGCTGAGATAGCCTGCACCTAAGTAATAAGAGACGTGAAAAGAGGAGCCTATCTGCAGATCACATCCAACAGGACACACTCAGTAAACTTAACAACACAGCAACATACATTCATTTAATCATTGAAAACACATCTAACTATTGAAAATGTCGAACAAAAAAAACAACAAAAGATCTCAGCACATGTCCAAAATCAGAAAAGAGTAATTGAGACAAATGAGCTGGAGGCAGACACAGACTTATCATTAGAAGAAAAGCAGACTTTGGATCTGTCTGAGAAGGTATTCAGAAGAATGATATGGAGACAAATCCAAATCTCCACAAAGGGGTTGTTGTTGTTATTTTGTGACATCGAGTTGGTACTGACTCATAGAAACCTTATGTATAACAGAGCGAAACACTGCCTGATCCTGGGCCAACCTCACTATCATTGCCACACTTGAGACCATTGATGCTGTCACTTTGTCAATTCATTTTGCTGGGGAGGGGGTGTCTTCCTCTTTTTCTCTGACCCTCCACCCTACCAAACATGATATCCTTCTCCAGCGACTGGTCCCCCCTGAGAGTATGTCCAAAGTATGAAAGATGAAGTTTGGCCTTCCTGGCCTAAAAGGAGCACTCTGGCTGCACTTCTTTCAACACAGATCTGTTGGTTCTTTTGGCAGCCCAAGGCACTTTTAATAGTCTCCTCTAACATCATAGCTCAACAGCATCAATTCTTCTACAATCTTCCTTATTCACTGTCCAGCTTTCACATTCATATGATGTTATTGAAAATACCATGGCTTGGGTCAAGTCCACCTTAGTATTCAAACTGACGTCTTTGCTCTTCAACACTTTAAAAGGGTCTTGTGCAGCAGATTTGCCTAATGTAATACTTCATTTGATTTCTTGACTGCTGCTTCCATGAGTGTTGATAGTTGATCCAAGAAGAATGAAGTC
>NW_006408709.1:872923-874569 GCF_000296735.1 Chrysochloris asiatica | reverse complement strand
TAGAAGAATTGATGCTTTTGAGTTATGGTGTTGGAGGAGAAAATTGAAAGTGGCATTGGCTGCCAAAAGAAACAATAGATCCATTTTGGAAAAAGTGCAGCCAGAGTGCTCAGCCAAACTTTGTCTCTCATACTTCAGATATATTGTCAGGAGGGAGCAGTCACTGGAGAAGCATATCATGTTTAATAAGGTAGAGAATCAGAGAAAAAGAGGAAGACCCCCAATGAGATGCATTGGCCAAGTGGCAGCATGAATGGACTCAAGTATGGCAACAGTAGTGAGGTTGGCCCAGGATTGGGCAGTGGTTCGTTCTGCTGTGCATGAGGTCGCTATGGGCCAGTACCGACTCGACGGCACCTAACAACAACAACAATGCACAGCACCCAACGACTACCAAACATTGTGAAAACTACACAAACAAAAGTACACAAAATACATGATTAGGACATATTAAAAATTGAAAACTTACGTTTTTTTTAAAAAAATAGTTCACCAAAAGAATAAAAAGGGAGCCCAAAGAAAGGAAAAAATCTTCTGCAACAACGTATCTGACAAGGGACTAATTTCTAAAATATATAGGAAACTACAATACCTTTATAAGAAAAACACAAATAACCCAATTAAAAAAATGGGCGCAGGACATGAACAGACCCTTCATCAAGGAGAAGATTCAGGCAGCCTACAAACATATGAAGAAATGTTCATGATCACTAGCCATTAAAGAGATGCAAATCAAAACAACAGTGAAATATCATCTAAGACTAGCAATAACAGCGAAGATTTAACAAGTTTCCAAGGATGCGGAGAGACTGGGACCATCCTACATTGCTGGTGGGATTGCAAAATTGTCCAACCACTCTGGAAAACAGTATGCCGCTTCCTCAGAAAGTTTGGAACAGAAATACCTTATGATCCAGCAATTCCTCTACTTGGTATTTATCCACAAGAAATATGAGCCATAACATGAGTAGATATATGCACACCGATGTTCATAGCAGCACTATTTACAATAGCAAAAAGTTGGACACAGCCTGAATGCTCATCAATAGAAGAATGGAGAAGCAAACTTTGGTATATACACACAATGGAATATTATGCTACCTTGAAGAATAGCAAGGAAGCTGCAAGCCACCACATAACAGGGATAAACATTGAGGATGTTATATTGAGTGAAATCAGTCAGTCACAAAAGGAGAAATGTTCCATAGGACCATTATTGCAAGTGATTAAGAAAAAGTACCCACATTAAAAAGAAAAAAAAAATATTTTGATGGTTATTGGGTTGTAGGGGATGGGGTGATAGGAGGGGAGGTGGAGCACAAGGTAGGGAATAGACACAATATAGTTTAGGTGCTGGTTGTGGGCAATACATTAGAAGGAGGAGGAGAATGCAAGAACAAGCCAGATAGGAAAGCATGTAGGCAGGTTTGCATGGACTAAGTGCGACAGTGGTAAATAGTGATATATGCTCAAACTTGGAACAACAGGGTTCTGGGATACAGAGATTGAAACAAGGTTTGAATGAGTAAAAAATCAAGAATGTTAAGATGCTTGACTGTCTTTTGAATGTTGGTTTCCTTTGCCTACTATTGTAAAATACGCACTTGAGTGGGAGAGAAAGGAATAGCCAGAAACATCACACTAGA
>NW_006408709.1:869453-872823 GCF_000296735.1 Chrysochloris asiatica | reverse complement strand
GAAGTCAGGAAGAGATGGGAGCCAGCACCATGTAGCTGGAAAATCTCTCAATACTGCTAATATAGAAGACCAAGCAGAAAAAAAGATAGAATAATCTGAAGAGAATCTAAGATTCATGTTGGATAACATGAAGAGGAATAATTTAAGAATTATTGGCATTCTGGAACAGGAAGAATCACAGAAGTCCACAGAGGAAATAGGTGAGGAGCTTCTGGAAGAAAACTCCCCTAACATCAAGAAGGATGAGAACATAGGCATTCAAGAAGCTGAACAAACCTCAGGAGGATAGACCCCAAAAGAAAATCACCAAGACATATCATAATTAAACTCTCCAAAATCAAAGACAAGGAGAGAATTCTAAAAGCAACCAGGGAAAAGAGAAGTGTTAATTACAAAGGCAAGCAAATCTGATTAAGCTCTGACCTCTCAGCAGAAACCATGCAGGCAAAAAGGCAATAGGGACACATATGTAAAACCTTATATGAAAGAAAAAAAACCTGCCAACCAAGAAGCATCGACCCAACCACACTGTCAATCAAATACAATGGCATAATCAAAATATTTCAGGATAAACAGAAGCTAAGAGACTTTTTCAAAGCCAATCCAATGCTTCAAAACATCTTAAAGGGAGTTCTTTGGGATGAAAACCAACAAGAACAGGCAACAACTAGAGATTGACAGACATGGCAACACCACTTGGAATTCAGTAGAAAGATAGCAGAGTTCAGAACTGAACAAAAGTACAACAACGAATTCAGAGGACCTGTGAGGCCAGTCAAAGATCAAAATAACAACAATGTCAAAGAAGGGGAAAATATAGGAACAGAGATCCAGGTGGTGAGGAGGTCAGGTAGATTGAAGGATACAATATTGTTGGTGTTGTTAAGTGACATCGAGTCCATTCTGACCCATTGCGACCCTGTATAGGGTTTCTGAGGAGCTGGTGGTGAGCTTGAACTGCTGACCTAGCAGTTCAAATGGCTTTGCAGTGTGGTACAATAACTCACAGTGTCACAACAGGATAGAATAGACTGTCTTAAATGGAGGGAAAAGTTAGAAGTAGACTATAGGGTAACCCCAAAGAAAGTTGATACTTCAGAACTTACCATAAAAATGAAGATCCAAGTAGAACTAGGAAACATTAAAACTAAGAAGAAATTGACAAGAAATTGCACAAAAAACACAAACTCAGCACAAGAAGGCATGCAGAACAAAGGTATGAACAGCACCAAAAAAAAATTAATATAATGACAGCAATTAATTCATATCTATAGGTAGTTACACTGAACATCAATGGATTAAATGCACCAATAAAGAGACAGAGAGTGGCAGAATGGAAAAGAAAGCAAGACCCTTCAATACGCTGTCTGCAAGAGACACAACTTACATACAAAGACAAAAACAGACAAAAAGTTAGAGTATAGAAAAAAATATACCAAGCAAATTGCAATGAAAAATGAGCAGGAGTGGCAATACTAATCTTGAATTAAAATAAACTTTAAGGCAAAAACCAGTATAAGATATAAAGGACACTATCTCATGATTAAAGGGTCAATTGAGCAAGAGGAAATAACCATAATAAATATCAACACTCCCAATGAAAGAGCACCATGATCTATAAAGAAAATCCTACTAGATTTGAAGAAAGAAATAGACAAATCTACAATTATAGTGGGAGATTTTAATACGCCACTTTTGAAAAGGGATAGACTAACCAGAAAGAAGCTCAACAATACAGAGGAACTAAACAGCACAATCAACCAACTTGACCTTATAGATGTGTAAAGAGCATTCAACCCAACAACAGTACAATAAACATTCTTTTCCACTGAACATGGAACATTCTCCGGAAATGACCATGTGTGAGGTCACAAAGCAAATCTCCATAAATTATAAACATCAAAATACTATAAAGCATCTTTTCAGACCACAATGCTATAAAACCAGAAATCAACAATAAGAAGACCAAGGAAATAAAGTCAAATCCATGGAAACTGAATAACACCTTGCTGAACAGTGACTGGGTACCAGAAGAAATTAAACGTGAACTCACAAAGTCCCTAGAAACAAATGAGAACGAAAACAAAACATACTAAAATCTTTTGGACACAGCAGAAGCAGTGTTGAAAGGATAATTTATGGCAATAAAAGGCACTCATTCAAAAAGAAGAATAAACCAAAATTAACACAGTAACACAGCATCTCCAACAATTAGAAACAGACTAACACAGGGAACCTATAATCACCAAAAGAAAATAAATAATAAAGATTAGAACAGAAATAAATGAGATAGAAAACAGAAAATCTATAGAATCAACAGGACAAGAAACTGGTTCTTTGACTGAATTAATAAAATTGACAAACCATTGGCAAACCTAATAAAAGAAAAGAGGGAGAAGACACAAAAAACACACATTAGAAACCACATGGGTGATGTCACAATGGAACCAAAGGAAATACAAAGGATAATAACCGAATAATTATGAAGAGTTGTACTCCAAAAAATATGAAAATTTAGAAAAGATAGATACATTTTTATAAATACACGACCTACCTAAATGTATACAGAGTGAAGCAGAAGACTTGAACAGACCCATAATGAAAGAACAAATTGATCAGGTCATAAAAAAACTTGCATCCAAAAAAAGTCCAGGTCCAGAAGGCTTCACTGGTGAGTGAAGATAAACTTCCTGGGGATGGAAGCTTGCTACCAAATGTTCTACCAAACATTCAGGGAAAAGCTGTCACCAATTCTACTCAAATTATTCCAGAAGATAGAGGAGGATGGAAAACTTCCTAATACATTTTATGAATCAAACATAACCCTCGTACCAAAACCAGGGAAGGACATCACTAAGAAAGAAAATTATAGACCAGTATCCTTCATGAACATAGATGCAAAAATTCTCAACAAAATCCTCTACAACAGAATCCAGAAGCACATCAAAAAAATAATACATCATGACAAAGTGGGTTTCATAAAATGGATGCAAGGATGGTTCAACATTAGAAAAACAATCACTGTAATCCACCATATAAATAAGAAAAAGGAAAAAAACCGCATGGTCATATCCATTGATGCAGAAAAGGCATTTGACAAAATCCAACATCTATTCCTGATAAAAACACTCAACAAAGTAGGAATTCAAGGGAAATTCCTCAATATAATCAAGAGCATATGTACAAAACCAACAGCCTACTAGCAATGGAGATAAACTGACAGCCTTCCCTTTACAAACAGGAAACAGACAAGGATGAGCTTGGTCACCATTCCCAGAAACAAGACAAGGATGCCCTTTGTCACCACTGCTATTCAATATTGTTTTGGAAGTCTTAGCCAGAGCTATATGGCAAGATAGGGAAATTAAAG
>NW_006408709.1:867073-869353 GCF_000296735.1 Chrysochloris asiatica | reverse complement strand
AAAAAAAAAAAAAAAAACAGAGGGAATGGAAGCAAATATGCTATTGAATGATGATGCATGGAGGGGATTGTAATTATTGCAATGAAATGAAATAAATATGATGGGATGAACGTAAATCTGATGTTTCTCATGTAAACTATCACCCAATTCACAATAAAAACTTTGAAAAAAAAATAACAACAAAAATCCATTTGTCTTAAAATTAAAATCCACATTGTCAATGGCTAATGCACTAGATTGGAAATTAAATGCAAATTACAAACTAGTTCTCACAGATATTTCAAAGGAAACATATGCAAAGATCTTTACTTCATATTTCTTTTAAACAACCCAGAAACAAAAATAATTAATAACAACACTCTGGAGTCCTGGTGTGGCACTATAGGTTAATGTACTCGTCCACAAAGTCAGTTTGAACCACAAGGTTGGTGGTTCAAACTCACCAGCTGCTGTTTGGAAACCCTACGCAGGATTATTATGAGTTGAACAATGAATGACTCCACAGCACTTAACAACAGCAACATAATCTTTATAGAGCCCACATGTGTATTTATAAGTAGAAAGCATTTAACAATGTTGTTGTTACCATTGTTATTAGGTGCCGCAGAGTCGGTTTCAACCTTAAACAAAACAAAATGACCCACTGCCTGGTCTTTAGCCATCCTCACAATTGTTGCATTTGAGCCCATTATTGCTGCCACTGTATCTATTCATTTCCTTAGGGGGTCTTCCTCTCCTTTGCTGATCCTCCATTTTACCAAACATGATGTCATTCTCCACGGACTGGGCCCTGCTGATAACATGTCCAAAGTGTGAGAGGCAACATCTCCTAATCTGGCTTCCAGGGAATATTCAGGCTGCACTTTCTCCAAAACAGACCTGTTTGTTCTCTGGACAATCCATGATGCTTTTAATATTCTTCTTCAACATCATAATTCAAAGGTTTCGATTCTTCTCCAGACTTCCTTATTTATTGTCAAACTTTCACATGCATGTAAGGTGATTGAAAACACCATGACACACTTGAGTCATCACACTAACATCTGTGTCTCTAATACTTTAAAGAGGCTTTTTGCAGCAGATTTGCTTGATGCAATACATCATCTGATTTCTTGACTACTGCTTCCATGAGTGTTGATTGTGGATCCAAGGAAAATGAAGTCTTTGACAACTTCAATCTTTTCTACATTTTTCATGATGTTATTTATTGGTCCAGTGGTGAGAATTTTTGCTTTCTTCACGTTGCAGTGCAATCCACATTGAAGACTGTAGTTTCTGAACTTCTTGAGTAAATAATTCCTTTTCATTTCTCCAGCAAACAATGCTATATCCTCTGCATATTGCGTGTTGCTATTAAGTCTTCCTTCAATCTTGATGTCGTATTCTTCGTCATATAACCCAGTTTCTTGAATTACTTGTTCAGAATCCAGATTTAATAAATATATTGATAGGATACCTCCCTGTGGCAGATCTTTCTTGATTTTAAGCCATTTCACATTCCCTTGTTCTGTTCTATCAACTGCCTTTGATAAATACAGGTTTCCATGAGCACAATTAAGTGTTCTAGAATACCAATTCTTTGAAATACTATTCATTGTTTGTCATAATCCGCACAGTCAAAAGTCTTTGCATAGTTACATTTGACAGTATACACACCTAATTGATAATAATATGAAAGTTGGATTACAATGAAGGCTCAACTTTAAAGTCATGGTTAAAGAGGACCTTAGCATTTTCATATTTTATTTTCTAAGTAAAATATTGATGTATAATTTGGTTTAAAAGTGAATATAAATCATTATATAAATCACTGAACTTTTACTAATTATAAATAATATGTTAAAAAGAAAGGACATGTGAGAATGGGGGAATCAACCTCTTTAAGTAGGGTGATAAGTGGGGCATCACTGAGGAGCTGATATGTGAGTAGAGGTCTTATTTAAATGCAAAATTGGTGAGGGAAATTGTGTGTTCAGCAGAGAGAAAAGTAAACACAATGGCCCTGAGGAAGATCAGGCTGGTATTTTACAAAAGGAGTAAAGGCATAAATACAGAAAGACTACCAGGAGCGATGTCTTTCAGGGCACTGTAGCCATGGGAAGGAGTAGTTAACTATAAAGAGAAATAAATTGCTAATGTTGTTGTTGTTGTTAAGTGCCGTCGAGTCGGTTCCGACCCATAGCCACCCTGTACAGGGTTTCCGAGGGTGTAAATCCTTACGGGAGTAGAAAGCCTCATCTTTCTCCCGCAGAGCGGCTGGTAGTTTCGAACCGCTGACCT
>NW_006408709.1:864680-866793 GCF_000296735.1 Chrysochloris asiatica | reverse complement strand
GGAAACCCTGTACAGGGTCGCTATGGGTCAGAACCGACTCGATGGCACATAACAACAACACAACAACATAGTTAACTAATATTTCATTGTGGAATCCTAGTATGGTGCTGTGGGTTAATGCACTGGATTGTTAACTTGGTTTGAACCGCAAGGTTGGCAGTTCAAGCTCACCAGGTGCTCCTCAGAAACACTAAACAGGGTCATTGTGGGTCAAAACCAACTCAGGCACTTACCTACAATAACAGCTATTCCACTGTATGTATATAACACATTTTATTTATTAATTCATCTGACAGTGGCCATTTTAGTTGTTTCCACATTTTGATTACTGTGAAGAATGTTGCAATGAACATAGGTATGTACCATTTTCTGTTTGTGTTTCTTCTTTCACTTTGGGAGGAATATATACCTAGGATTGGGATTGCTGGGTCATATGGTAATTCTCTGTTTAACTTTTTGAGGATCTGTCAAATTGTATGCCACAACGGCTGTACCCTGTTGCATTTCCACCAACAATAGATGAAAGTTCCAGTTTCTTCCTCTCCATAGCATCACCTATTGCTTTCATTTTTCATCATTGCTATTTTAATGGGAATGAGGATAATTTACATTTAAAGCAGTACTTTTGAAGTCCTGGTGTGGTGCTGTAGGATAAGAACTGGACTTAAAGTTAGGTTTGAACCGAAAGGTCAGTAGTTCTAACTCACCAACTATTCCTTGGAAACCCCTATGTGGGATTGCTGTGGTCAGAAATGACTTGACAGCACTTAATTTAAAGCAGTACTCTGGATGTTATGTATAAGCAGCTTATAATAATGTATTGTGTTGACAATAGATTAAAGTGGAATGTAACATTGAAGTACATACTAAACCAGAGCACCTGTTATCCTAGAAAAGTTCTATGACTTTCGATCTACAAAATTTTAGGCAAGTTACTTCATCCTTGGTTATTATTACTTCAGTGCATTATTTGCTATATTTTGAAGGTAAGACTAACAGGACTTAATGATGTTCTGAGCTACAACAAAAATAGAGAATTTTAAAATATCTGCTGGTTTTGAGCCTGAATTGTGATGTCCTATGCTGACATGCAGAAGGCTCCGGCTAGAGTAGGGAGAATCCAGAGTTATATTCTAGACATTATAATTGTGGATGTCATATAGACCTCCTTCTTGAATAAACTAGAGTGCTGGGGAAAGATGGGGCTAGACCTATAAATCAGAGATAAATCTATATGTATACAAGTATGTGTCCTTATAATGAATGTTCACATAACCACCAAAAATATATATACTCGTGGTTGCCCAAGGTTTTTTTGTTTTTGTTTTTCTTAAAGGATTAGTACCAGTTCTTTTGTTTATCATTTTCCTTAATTATTTTAAAGACCCCAAACCCAATCTCTTTCAACACTGGACAACAGATGGCATACTGGCAGGTGAGTTAAAAGGCATGGTTCTTAGGGCAGGCTCTCAAGAGTTTTCTGGTGGGTAGGTAGATGTGGAAGTTGTGGGTCCCATGCTGTTCTTACTTCTCAGTAGGCAGAGAAGAATGTCCTCTGTTCCCTTCTCACTCACTTCTCACTCCACTCTCACTTATATCCTCTCAGTTGTCACTGTTTATATGACACCTTCCATCAGCTCCAGAAGCAGCCATATTGGCAGCAGCAGTGCTGAGGACAACAGGAAGTGGGCTCCAGTGATTTTTTTAATACAATGTTTTCACAACGTTCAAATCACAGCAACATAAAACAGATTGTACACGTGGACCTCACCAGATGGAATACACAGAATCAAATCAACTACATATGTGGAAAGAGATGATGGAAAAGCACAATATCATCAGTCAAAACAAGGTCAAGAGACGACTGCAAACAGACCAGCAATTGCTTATATGCAAGTTCAAGTTGAAGCTGAAGAAAGTTTTAACAAGTCCATGCTAGCCACAGCATGATTTTTAGTGTAGCCCACCCGAATTTAGAGACCATCTCAAGAACAGTTTTGATTCATTGAACAATAATGACTGAAAACCAAATAACATCAAGGACATCATATATGAGGAAAGCCAAAAGGTCATTAAAAAGACAGGAAAGGAAAAAAAAAAGACCAAAAGGGAA
>NW_006408709.1:861866-863733 GCF_000296735.1 Chrysochloris asiatica | reverse complement strand
GAGCTGAACAGAAAATTTGAAAGGGCAGCTCTGGAAGACAAAGTAAAATAATAATATACGTAAGTGTGAAATGACCTATAGTTCCAAAACCACACTGAAGCTGAAAGAGCTAAAGAAAAAAGTCAAGCCTTGATTTGCAGTACTGGGTTCTATAGGCAAGATATTGAACAACTCAGAAAGCATCATAAAGCAATGTAAAGAATACACACAGTCACTACAACACATAGTCACTACATAGTCACTACAAACAGAGTTCATCATCATTAAAAATGTCAGGATGCAGCATACAATCAGGAATCAATGGTATTGAAAAAAGAAGTTTCACTGAAGGCACTAGCATAAAACAAGGCTCTGAGAATTGAAAGAATACTAATTTAAAATCTTCAACTAACAAATGCAATGCTGGAAACACTCCATCTACGCCAAGACATTGTACATCAGACTGGAAGATACTCATTATTTCTGCCATTTCCAATAAGGTTGATTGAATAAATCATGGAATTATCAAGCAATAATATTAATAACACACACAAGTAAAACTTTGCTAAATGTAATTTTAAAATGGTTGCGGCAGTACATATAAAGGGAAATGTCAGAAACTCAAGTCAAATTTAGAAGAGGACATAGAATGAGGGAAGTCATTGTTGATGTCAAGTGCATCTTAGTTGAAAGAAGAAAATAGCAGAAATGTGTTCGCCTGCGTTTTATTGACTATGTACAAACATTTAACTGTGTGCATCATAAGATATTATGGATAACACAGTGAAGAGTGGGAATTCCAGATCACTTAAATGTGTTCACGTAGAAGCTGTATATAGACAAGGAGGCAGTTTTTTCAAGTAGAACAGAATACTGTTCGGATTAAAACCAGAAAAGATGAGAATCAGAGTTGTAACTGTTCATACTTATTCAATCTGTATATTGAGCAAATAATCCAAGAAACTGGACTACATAAAAAAAGAACAGAAAGTTGATAGGTTTGGAGGAAGACTCATTAACAATCTTCAGAATTCAGATGACATCACATTGAAGTTAGAAGACTACAGCATTCAGTGTCATACATATATATCTATATACATACATACATATACATATATAGATACATATGGAGCTGTGGGTAGTGTAGTGGTTGTGTGTCGGGCTGCTAACCTCAAGGTCAGCAATTGAAAACTACCAGCCATTCCACAGGAGAAAAATGAGGCTTTCTACTCCTGTAAAGATTTACAGCCTCAGAAACCCTATTCAGGGTCACTATGAATCATAACTGACTCTACAACACACCACCACCACCATATATATGTATATATATATATACATATACATGTGTACATAGTTATAATGTTACATATTGTTGTTGTTGTACATTGTATATATATTAGTGTTGTTGTTAAGTGACCCTGTATAGGGTTTCCAAGGAGCAGCTGATTAACCTGGACCAATAGGCAAATTCATGGTAAACAGAGAAAATAATGAAGTTGTAAAGTATTTCATTCAACTTGGATCCACAACCACTGCCCATGGAAATTATTGTTGTTGTTGTTGTAGGTGCCATTGAGTCAGTTCTGACTCAAAGTGACCTTACACACAAAAGAACAAAACACTGTTCCATCCTTTGCCAACCTCACAATCACTGATACACTTGAGCCCATTGCTGCTGCTACTGTGTCAATCCGTTTCAATGATGATCTTCCTCTTTTTCACTGACCCTCAACTTTAACTAGCATGATTACCTTCTCCATGGATTGGTCCCTGTTGATAATATGCTTGAAGTATGAGAGACCAGCTATGACTTTCCTGGATTCTAAGAAACTTTCTGGTTGCACTTCTTCCAATGTAGATTGGTATGTTCTTTTTGCAGTCCATGGTA
>NW_006408709.1:858194-860309 GCF_000296735.1 Chrysochloris asiatica | reverse complement strand
TGACAATATGTCCGAAGTATGAGAGATGAAGTTTGGCCATCTTGGCCTCCAAGGAGCACTCTGGCTGCACATAGAATACTTCAATATTGCATGTTGATGCTAGAATTTTTATTTGAGTTCACTCAGCTTGAGGAATACTGAGCATGTTCTTCCCTTTTGTTTTTTCAATTCCATATCTTTGCACATTTTATTATAATATTTTACTTTGTGTTTTCAAGATGTCCTTTGAAATTTTCTATTTTTCTCTTTAAACTTCTCATTTCTTCCATTTGCTTTAGCATTTCCACACTGAAGAATAAGTTTCAGAGTCTCTTCTGACATCCACTTTGGTATTTTTCTTCTTTCTTGTCTTCTTAATGATCTTTTGCTTGTTTCCACATGGAAGTACAGTCAAGAAATCAAATGCTATATTGCATTGAACAAATCTGCTACAGTAGATTTTTTTTGAGTATTGAAAATGAAAGATGTCACTGTGAGTACTGATGTGAGACTGAAGCAAGTCATGGTATACTGAATCATTATATGTACATATGAAAACAAGACAATGTTTAAGGAAGACAGAAAAGAACTGATGCATTTGAAAATGATATTGGTGAAGAATATTGAATGCGTACCCTACACTATCAGAAAAGCAAACAAATTTGTCTTGGAAGTACAGCTAGAATACTCCTTAGAAACAAAGATTATAAAACTTAATCTAAAGTATTGTGGACATATTATCAGGATGAACCACTCTCTGGAGAAGGAAGACCCTCAACGAGAAGGATTGACATAGGATCTGAATGAATGGGCTCTATCATGGCAATGATTGTGAGGATGGCACAATACAGGGCAATACTGTATTGTACATGGTCACTATGAGTAAGAGCTTATTCAATGATAACTAATAACAACATATATATATATATATATATATGTGTGTGTGTGTGTGTGTGTGTGTGTGTAAAGATTTACAACTTCAACTTCATAAACCTTATACATGGTTGCTAAAAAGTTGTGGAAAAATGGAACTAACCATAGTGGAATTTTTCCATTTTTTTTTTAAAACCTTCTTACACACTACATGCGTGGGCTTCAAAAAGTTCATGGAAAATGGAATTAAAAGATAATGGATAGAGCTGAGAGTGAAGCATCCAGCTGATATGAAGTGAGAGGAGACGCACAAGAACACCCAAACTTGTAGTTAGGACCCATTTCGCCTAGCTTCAATGGCTTGATGATCAGAACTTCACTAGAGGAAGATTAAAAAAGTTGATAAAGGAAACAAGTGTAAATTGCTACAGCTTGATGAACTTGATCTATAGTTATGGATGTAGTAGCTCAAAATACCAACTGAGAAGAAAGGAGTCTTCACATCAAGTATCAATCCTATGCCCTCTGTATATGGGGTTGGTGGAGACAGGCAGCTCAGACTTTGGCTATCTACAATGAGTAGGCTATAAAGGTATGAAGTGGCTGGCTTCCGAGTTTTCAGGAGGGAGTTTGGTTTCAGAATGTGTGGTAAAAGGTAGAATTTCCACTGAATAGTTTTCATCTTGTCTAGATGGGTCTGGTGAAAGGAGATGGTGAGAAAATTCTTATGATTCAATGGTGAATGGTTGTTATCATGGCTAGTTGCGACTGTCACAACTGTAAAGGTAGAAGTTTTGAGACAAAAGAAGGATAGTGGTCGATATTGCAGTCCAGGAATAGAGGATCCTAGGGCCATCAAGGGAGAAAAGCATGAGCAGTATATGGGACCCTACCCAAAGAAACAGCAACATCAAAGACGGAGGCAGAGATGAAGACATGGAAAGACCAATTGAGGACTCTAGACTCATGGAGACAGAAGGGTTGTACGCTGGTGGCTAGGAGGCAGGATTGCAGAATGTGCCCTTTGCTTTTTTAAATTATTATATATCCCTGAGTGTTTTTGTATATACTTCCCCATGAAAAAAAACAAACAAGCAGTGGGAATAGAGGCAAATACTGTTGAATGATGATGCACGGAGGAGATTGTTATCATTGCAATGAAACAATTAATATAAAACCGATGCTCTTCCATGTAAACTATCACTCAATTAACAATAAAAACTAAATAAAAATAATAATAATAATGGAAATTGTTCATGATCC
>NW_006408709.1:850762-856814 GCF_000296735.1 Chrysochloris asiatica | reverse complement strand
AGCCTCATCTTTCTCCCGCGGAGCGGCTGGTAGTTTCGAACCGCTGACCTTAAGGTTTGCAGCCCGATTCGTAACCACTACGCTACCAGAGCTCCTTATATATATATATTATCATGGCTTCAGAGTGAGATAACTATACTATAGATAGAGCAAAGGATCCACTAGCCTGAGAACAAACAAACAACATATTCTTTGAGTTAGCTCTGGAAGAAAAGCAACAAAAAGAAATGTAAAATAATTTGATACAAATGCTCAATTACTAACCAAAATGTTTGACTAACCAGAGTTGCAATTCAAGTTCACCTAGTTGCACCTCAGAGGAAAGGCCTGGAGATCTGTTTCAAAAGATAACAGCCACTGTAAATCTTATGGAGCACAGTTCTATTCTGACACACATGGGATGGACATAAGTTGGAACCAACTTGACAGCAAATATAAGAAAAACTATGTATTCCCTCATGAGCACAATTAAGTGTTCAGAATAATCATACTTAACAATATTGTCCATAGCTTGTCATGATCCACACAATTGAAAGCCTTTGCGTAGTCTATAAAACACAGGTAAACATCTTTCTGATATTCTCTGCTTTCAGCCAAGATACATCAGATATTAGCAATGATATCCCTCATTCCTCAGCCTCTTCTGAACCTGGCTTGAACCTCTGGAAGTTCTCTGTCAATGTATGCTTGCAGGATATTCTGTATTACCGTTAGTAAAAATTTACTTGCATGGGATATCAAAGAGATTGTCCGATGATTTCCCTATTCCATTGGGTCACCTCTCTTTGAATTGGCACAAATAGGGATCTCTTCTAATCAGTCAGCCAGATAGTTGTCTCCCAAATTTCTTGGCAGAGATGAGTGCCACCTCACTTTCTTGAAAGATTTCAATTTTGATTCCATCAATTCCTGGTGCCTTGCTCTTTGCCAATTCCTTCAATGCACCTTGGACTTCCTCTCTCAATATCATTGGCTCTTGATCATATGCTACCTCTTGAAACGGTTGAACATCAACCATTTCCTTTTGATACAGTGACTCTGTATTCCTTCCATCTTCTTTTGATGCTTTCTGCATCATTGTTCCAACAGAACATGGGAACACTGGATGGTTTAAAATTAAGAAATGTGTGTGACAGGGTTGTATTCTTTCACCATACTTATTCAACCTGCATGCTAAGCAAATAATCTGAGAAACTAGGTTATATGAAGAAAAATGTGGCATCATTATTGGAGGAAGACTCATTAACAGCCTGCGATATACAGATGATACAACCTTGCTTGCTGTTAGTGAAGAAGACTTAAAATATTTACTGATGAAGATCAAAGAGCACAGCCTTCGATATGGATTGCATCTCAATGTAAAGAAAACAAAAATCCTCACCACTGGACCAATAAACAACATTCTTATCAATGGAGAAAAGATTGAAGTTGTCAAGGACTTCATTCTTCTTGGATCAGCTATCAACACTCACGGAAGCAGCAGTCAAGAAATCAAATAATGTAGTGCATTAATCAAATCTGCTGCACAAGACCTTTTTAAAGTGTTGAAGAGCAAAGATGTCAGCTTGAGGACTAAGGTGAGCCTGACCCAAGCAATGATACTTTCAAGAGCCTCATATGCATGTAAAAGCTGGACAGTGAATAAGGAAGACTGTAGAAGAATACATGCTTTTGAGTTATGGTGTTGGAAGAGAATATTGAAAGTGCCATGGACTGCCAAAAGAACCAACAGATCTGTCTCAGAAGAAGTGCAGCCAGAGTGCTCCTTTGAGACCAGGATGGCCAAACTTCATCTCTCATACTTCAGATATGTTGTCAGGAGGGACCAGTCGCTGGAGAAGGGTATCGTGTTTGGTAAGGTGAAGGGTCAGAGAAAAAGAGGAAGACCCCCAGCAAGATGGATTGGCAGAATGGCAACAAGAATAGGCTCAACTGTGGCAAGAATAGTGAGGTTGGTCCAGAACCAGGCAGTGTTTCATTCTGTTGTGCATAGGGTCACTATGAGTTGGTACTGGCTTGATGGCACCTAACAACAACAACAACAACAACATGTATTCCCTCTATAGCTGAGTGTCACACTGAAAAATTTTGAGCCCTTAGAAAAAACTCACAGTTCAAGGAAGAGATTATTCCCTTATCTCATAGTCTTCTGAACAGTTCCATGCTGAACTCTGGCATGACCCCAAAATTATCGAAAAATCAAAAGTTACAGTAAGCTTAGCTCACTGCCAGGCAAGCACTTTCCTGAGGCAGGACTTAAAATATGCTAATAGGAATGTAAAAAGACTAAATTTATTTTGCATCCATAAGACTGATACTGGAATATTCATCTTCAGCTGTGGATCCCTCTTAATGTTTTATTTAATGAAACCAAAGACATCTGAATAAAAAGTTGCAAAATTTATAATAAGCAACTGCTTGTCAAGACAATTTATTGCCAGTACACTATATGCCTGCGGATGTAATTTTTTGCAGTGGAGATGCAAACATCTAGAACTATCTTTCATATCTGTAAGGACTATCTACTGTGTCTTAGTTTGTCACCTGAGACGGCTTCCTGAGTGCATTCCTCCCCGGTTCAAACAGCTGTGAAAATTGATGAAGAGTTGATACCCTCACATTTCTAAGTTCTCAGCTTTTTAAAGACCTACAGAAACTGGTTGATATGCTATAGAAAACAAACATATAATAAGAGAGCTCCTGATTTCTCAGTGGACAGATTCAAGAAAGACTAATTATTTGGGGCCTAAAGCAACCAAAATCCTATCTGGCAATTCTTAAATACTACTCAACAGTTATTACTGAGGTATTTATTCCATCAAAACTTCTCTCTGATACCAAAGCATAGGAATATAAAATGCCACTTAAACACCTTTTTAAGTATGGTGCTGAAGAATAAGCACTGGACTGCAAGATCATTTTGAACTACAAGGTCGGGGTTCAAAACTACCATCTGCTCCTCGGGAGCCTTACAGTAGGTCACTATGAGTTGGGATTAACTAAATGGTACTTAAAAACAACAACCATCACCTTTTGGAGTATATTTTAGATAAGGCCTTCTCTTATAACACAGAAGAGGAATATGCTTTTGTCCTCCTCCACTCAACCTCCTCCACCCATGCACAACATAAAGAGTCTGTAGGATGTAAGCCCAACCAGATTCCATGCCCCACTTTGGATTGTGATTTGTGTATCTGGATCCATTACTTCCTCCAAAACAGCCAAATCTCCTTCCAGGGCCTGCACTACCCCTTCTCAAATTTTGTACTCTTAAAGAGGTTTCACCTGGTGTGAGCATCCCTGGGCTGAAGTGCAGTCAAAGGGTGACTCTATGCAGATGGTGTTAGTGGATGAGTCCAACCATTCACATTTGAATTTAGCTTTTGAGGTTATGATAGAAAAAATATTTTTTCAAAGAGGATTGAAAATATTTTATCTGGAACTTTGTTGGCTTAATTTATTACTTAAATATGTAAACATATGGAAAATGATCTTACCTGTGTACTCTATCCCGCCTAGGATAAACATTTGTGTAGTAAGAGTTCTTGTTGCTGTTATTATATACTGTCAAGTTGGCTCTAACTCTTAGTGACTCCTAGGGTTTTCTGAGAAGCAGCTGGTGAGTTTGAACCACTAACCCTGCAGTTAGCAGTCCAGTGCTTCTCCTATAGCCCCACAACAGGACTCCAGTAAGAAATGTTGTTGTTCTTAAGTGACATTAAGTCGGTTCTGACTCATAGCGAACCTGTTTAGGGTTTCCATGGAGCATCTGGTGAATTTGAATCACCAACCTTGCAGTTCAAAGCGACTTCACAGTTGAATGTTTATCCTACAGCGACACACCAGAATTGATATGTGCAATTATTTGCTAATTATGAACCAGAGGATCTGGTTTCAAACACAGTGATAGGATCCAAAATTCCAATCTTTAAGATCTTAGAACACACACTACAATTAGTTAAGGAAGAGCAGGAGAAAACACTATGAAATCTGGGGATCATAAAATTCCTCTTAACTTGTGGGATAAGTTTCCTCTAGGAAGCTTCCTATAGCCAAATCTCCAAAAGGAATCTACTGTCCTCATATATGATATTTTTGTACCCTCTCTGTAATTATCATAGCATTATACTGTAGTTACATGCTTACTTATCTGCATATCCCATTAGATTGAAACTGCTAAACTTATTCCCACTCTAGGTCTAGGAATCTAGAATTGTATGCATAGTGGTTGTTCAGTTGACATATTTAAATGTACAAGTTTTTAAAACAATAAACAAATTATGTGATTCTAACAAAGATAACAGAATAGAAAGCAAACATTACTGAATATTCATCTGCAGGACAATTTGTGTTAAACTCTCTTAAAAAAACAAATAGGAAGATCAAAGAAGAATTGATTCATTTGAATTGTGGTCTTGGTGAAGAATATAGAATATGCTATGAACTGCCAAAAGAACAAACAAGTCTTTCTTGGAATAAGTATAACCTTTCCAGTGAGGATGGTGAGACTGCAACTCACCTACTGTGAGCATATTATAAGGAGGGACCAATCGCTGAAGAAGGACAGTGAAGGCGAGGAAGACCTTGAACATGATGGTTGACACAGTAACTGCAACAAGTGGCTCCAGCATGACAATTGTGAAGACAGCACAGAACCAGGCAACATTGTGTTCTATTGTACATAGGATCACTATGAGTCAAAACTCACCAACCACACTCAACAACAGTAATAGACTATAAATAGAAGGAAAATATAAACTTGATTCATCAAAGAAATAAAGCTCTGGGTAAAGAAGATACAGTATTATGAAAACTAGACAGAAATACTTACGTTTGAGAAAACTCTGTGATGTATGTAAGGATAAGGCTGTAGTCTTATTCATCTCTGATTCTCAGAATTTCATGCAGTGTTTGGATGTTGTTGAAAGAGTTTCTTAAATGACCAGATTAAGATATTTTCCAAGTTTGCAAGAAATTAAATTCCATTTCATTATCTAAATTGTACATTCTAATGATTACTGAATTTTAATCACAAGATATATTTTGATGGTATGATTCTAATTTTAAATGTATTGGATCATAAATCCCATAACTGTAACTCATATAGGTATGGAACATAGACATAAAGATAGTATTTGTTTCCTAAATTTTATATAAAATATAAGATTATGGTTATCTATTGCTGCATAATAAGTCAAATCAAACTTTATATCTTAAAGTGATAACAATTATTTAATTCTCTCTCATGGTTTTTTGTACAGGTATTTAAATCAAACAGGGCACAATGAGGACAACTTGTCTCTGTTCTATGATGTTTGAGGCTTCAGCTAGGAGGACTTGAAGACTGGAAGTGACTGGATGGCTAGAATCTAAAATTATCTAAAAACATATTCATTCACATCTGTAGGTTGTTGCTGGCTATTGGTTGGAACCTTGGCTATAGGTTCTTCTGGACTGTCTACCAGAATATTTATACATAAGAAACAGTTCTTTATTTCTTTACAGCATATTGAGCAGGTTCTAAGAGCAAGCATTTCAACATTGTAAAGGCAGCAAATAGGATGGGAGTTCTTGTTACAGCTAATAAGGAAAATAAAATCCACCACAGTCTACCCTATGATCACAATAATTCATATCACTCAAATATGCAAAGCATATTCATCCCCAACATCCATGATTCCAAGTTTCATTACATTATAGCATATTTAAAGTACATGATATCATCTAGACCAGGTGACAATACTCCTTAGTTAATATCCCCAAATTCAGCTCTTTGAGAGTTTTTCTTCATAAATTGAAGATCCAGGCATTAAAGAGGCAAGGTTGTTGTTGTTGTTGTTGTTGTTGTTGTTGTCAGGTACCATCGAGTCAGAACCGACTCATAGCGACCCCATGCACAGCAGAACGAAACAATGCTCAATCCTAAGGCCAACCTCACCACCGCTGCCACCCCTAAGTCCATCAATGATGCCACCTGGCCGATCCATCTCGTTGGAGATCTTCCTCTTTTTCTCTGACCCTCCACCCTACCCAGCATGACATCCTTCTCCAA
>NW_006408709.1:845639-847416 GCF_000296735.1 Chrysochloris asiatica | reverse complement strand
CCTGGTAGTATAGTGGTTAAAACAAACAAACAAACAAAAAACCTGGTTGCGAACCTCGTGGTCAGCAGCTCAAATCCTCCAGGCCCTCCACATGAGAGAGATGAGGCTTTCCGCAACTTGCAGTTAAACAGCCTTGTGGCTCAGTATTCCGTGTTGTTGTTGGAGCTCCACAATACAAGTCTCGCTGCTGCTCAAAGTTCTTGCAAGGTATGTATCAATATATACCTTAGTAATATCTTTCATATAAATTAATCAGTGGGACTGTCAACACTCTAAAACTCACATTCAAAGGGGGAGAGTGGGGATAGGAAGCACACAGAAGTTGCTGACTAACATAGTAATTGTTAATTGCATTTGAGTAGATTCTGATTCAGGGTAACCCTAACTGTCTGAAATCCAGTCTGGCATGCATTGCCCATGCTTTGCTAGCAACCCAGCACTATTCTAGACATGATTGTCCTTGGTCCATTTTTCAGCCTTCTGATATATCTTTCCTTTTATATATATGTCAGTCCATGATACATTTGAGCTATGGTATGGGAGAAGAATATTAAAAGTATCATGGTCTGCTAGAAGAACAAATAAATCTGTGTTTGAAGAAGTACAAGTCAGAATGCATCTTATAAGTCAGGATGACAAAACTTCGTTTCTAATACTCTGGATGTATTATCAGGAGGGATCAGTCCCTCAAGAAGAGCATCATACTAGGTAAAGTGGCACATTGACAGCAGCAATAGACTCAAGCTTAACAATGATTATGAGCATGGCTGAGGACCAGGCAGTGTTTTGTTCCATTATGCATAAGGTCACTATGAGTTGTAACCAACTCAACAGCACCTAACAATAACAACATGCTTGCAGCCGAGTAGCAATTCCATAGAAGTAACCCTCATTAAAATTCTGTGGGATTATCTATGACTCTTTTTAGTGTTCACTTCATTAGACAAAAGTCATAAGCACAAATCTCTTCTAGATGAGCTCCTTGGGCTTCTGTGTTTCAACATATGTGAGAATCTCAGCTTTCAAATAACTCATCTAAGCCACTGAACTAATCTACAGTCTCTTAATTTCTAATACAGTTCTCTTTCCATTATCCCATACTGTATATTAAAATGCTTAAATGTCTATCCTTTCTCATCTGTCCTGGTATCTAGAAATATAATATCCAAGTCATCAGGTAGTATCTGTACTCTTTACTGGAAGATTTAAAAGTACAAGTGAAAGCTCCCCTTCATTTTGTAAACTAATTTTATATGAGCCCCAAGTGAAAGGGTCCTTTAAATATTACAATAAGCAAGCAGATCTGTGTTGGAAGAAGTATAGCCAGAGTGCTCCTTGGAAGCCAGGATGGCCGGACTTCATCTCTCATACTTTGGACATATTCTCAGGAGGGACCAGTCACTGGAGAAGGATATCATGTTTGTTAAAGTGGAAGGTCAGAGAAAAACAGAAAGACCCCAACGAGATAGACCGGCACAGTGCTAGCAGCAATGGGCTCAAGTGTAGCAATGATTGTGAAGTTGGCCCAGAACTGGGAAGTGTTTCCTTCTGTTGTGCATAGAGTCTCCATGAGTCAGTACTGACTCAATGGCACATAACAACAACAAATGAAACACTCAGATGTGTTAAACTGACATCTCCACTTAAAGAAACATGGCCAGGAAAAGTAAAAATATACTTATTCCAAATTTGTTTTCAGACATTTTTGACCTTAAGAGTTCAGGGATCCGGCAAGAGCACCAAGGAGCCTGCCAGCCATTTCCACAGCAGAGAAGAC
>NW_006408709.1:842460-844229 GCF_000296735.1 Chrysochloris asiatica | reverse complement strand
AGTTCAGGGAATATAATATCTTCTCATCCCAAACTAATCACTGGCATTTCATAACTTGAATACTGACAAATTTCCAGTCAGTTTCTGTCTAAGGTTGAATAATTATGCTTATGGCACCTTCTTATGGAATGTGTCATATGTCTTGAAGATGAGTGTTGTGAAGGTGTTCATTTGTCAATACACTATTTTAAAAAGTCTCATTAAAAAAAAATATGTTGTACTATATGGATATTAAATGCAGGAAAAACCTACAAACTTGTAATGCTGTCTTGGGTCTTTGGAAGCAATATGTCTACTAAGGACTGTCCACTTAGTAGAATTTAGGCAACACTGTTGTTGTTACTCATTAGCAACCCTATGTACAATAGAATAACACATGACCAGGCCCAGTGCCATCCTCGCAGTTATTTTTATGTCTGAGCCCAAAAAGTTGCAATCACTATGTCAATTCATCTTATTGAGAGTCTTCTTTTTTTTTTTTTTTTTTTCAGTGATGCCTTTCTTTACCAATCATGGTGCCATTTCCAAGGGTCTGATTCCTTCTGATAATATGCCCAATGTACATAAGATTAAACATCACCATCTTTTAATTTAAAGAGATTCTGGCTTATTTCTTCCAAAAGAAATTTGGTTTTCCTTCCAGCAGTTCATGGTATATTCAATATTCTTATCCAACACCTTTATTCAAAAGCATCAATTCACTTTTTTTTTTTTATTCATTGTTGTACTTTTACATGCATATGAGGTGTGATAGTCAAGGTTTTGTGTCAATTTTCCTGGGACAGGATGTGTCATAATTTAATAGTTAAAATGTAGTTATCACCTTTATGATTAGATCTAATATAATATAATATAATTAACTCCATGATATAATTTGATGTCATAATGCATAATCTGATGTAAGTATCCTAGGTTGCAAAGCTTCACTTATATGATGTCACCTACAATATACAGAATTAAGTGTAATCTTCAGTCAATTTCTTTTGAGATATAAAATGAGAGAGAAGTGAGCTGAGCCCAGAGGGACTTACTAATACCAAGACAGAAGAGTGGGAGTGGAATGGGCCTTTAGAACTGGAGTTCCTGCATTGTGAGGCTTTCTACATCCAAAGAAAGATTGATGTTAAGACACATGGGGAACACCAAAGAATGCTGAGCCTACAGATGCTGAAATGGAGACAAGTTTCTTTACAGCCAGTGCTCTGAATTCAGACTTCTGGTGTCTTAAATTGTGATAGAGCAATTTCTATTTGTTGAAGTCATCCAATTTTGATATTTCCATTAGAGTAGCAGTAGATAACTATGACATGTTTTGTTGTCATCGTTAAGTGCTATCAAGTCAGTTCTGACTCATAGTGACACTGCCTGGTCCTGCACCATCCTTCACAATTGTTACACTTGAGTCCATTGTTTCTGCCACCGTGCCAATCCATCTCATTGGGGTCTTATTCTTTTTGGTTGACTCTTTACTTTACCAAGCATGCTGCCCTTCTCCAGGAATTGGTCCCAAATCTAAAATATGACATATGAAGTCACACCATCCTGACTTCTAAGGAGCATTCTGACTATAATTCTTCCAACACAGCCTTGTTTGTTCTTCTGGAATTCCATGGTATTTTCAATGTTTTTCTTTACTACCATAACACAAATGCATCAGTTATTCTAACATCTTCTTTATTCATTGTCCAATGTCCACATGCATATAAGGCTACTGAAAATAACATGATTTGGATCAGGTACACCTTATTACTCAAATTGTTGTCTTTGCT
>NW_006408709.1:838013-839215 GCF_000296735.1 Chrysochloris asiatica | reverse complement strand
TAGTCAGTTTGATTCCTGTGTATTCCATCTGGTGAGATCCAGGTGCATAATAGCCTCTTTTGTTGTTTGAAAAAGACTTTTACAATAAATAAATAATTTGTCTTGCAAAATTCTGTCATGTGATCTCCAGCATATTTTTTTATCACCAAGGTCATATTTTTCAATTACTGATTCTTCCTGTTTCCCACTTTCACATTCCAATCAACAGTAATCTCAACGAATCTTGATTACATGTTTGATGAATTTTAGACTGAAGAAGTTGGTAGAATACTTCAGTTTGATGATCATTGACTTGAGTGGTTAGCATGAAAGTTTGAATACTAGCTGTTTAAACTGGTTTTCCTTGTATGTATATGAAAATTGTCTGTGATTGTTAAGGTTTTGTGTTAACTTGACTGGGTCAAGATTCACAGTGGTTTGGCAGTTGAGATGTAATCTCCCATAATATGATTTGGTGTGATAAACCAATAAGAGGATTTAGGGTAGTGTCATGACCTCAGGACTCTCAAAGGGTAGCACCATGACCTCAGAGCCACAGTTTCTTAGGTTTCAAGGACTCAGCCTCTTCCTCAATTCAGTTCTGGAATTTGGGGTTGGTTTTATGATGGAGCTGCTTCGTAAAGCTGAGGGGGTGAGATTGCTTTGTTCAAGGGGGCAAAAGAATTGGACTTGTTGGGTCTAAGGGTTAGGGTTCATCACCACTCAGATGAACTAGAAAAATGGGGCTGCCCAAAATGAGGAAGAAGAATTGCCATTTCAGTAGGCCTGGAAGGCAGAGTTTTTAAGTCCAGAGATGAAAGGCTTCTACATAATTCAAAGTGCATGGCCAACACTCAGAGTCTAGAGGGCAGGGTGTTGACCATGTACTCTGAACTTTCATCCCTGGACTTAAAAACACTGTTTTTTTCTGTTCTCTGAGACCATTGCTTAGATGGTCTCAAAGAACAGAGGATTGTTTTCAAGTCTTGAGAGCTAACATAAACAGTTCTGTTGGATTTTTCATTTGTTTGGTGCCTGTTATCTTCCCCTCCAGTTGCTCAATTTGTAATAGAAATACCTACCATTTGCCTGTTCCACCAACATATTTGGAAGCAGATTACTTGTATTCTAGATTCACAGATGAAAAGGAATTTTGTCCCAGATTGAAATTTGGACTTGAAAGAATTGTGTTAAAATAATGGGATTAGTGCATTTTGGGTCAT
>NW_006408709.1:818001-837018 GCF_000296735.1 Chrysochloris asiatica | reverse complement strand
CTGGTATTTAAAATACCCATGGCATAACTTCCAGTATCACAGCAACAGAAAAGCTACCATAGTGCAAAAAACTGACAGACAAGTGGTGGGATAAATTATTAGTTTCTTCTAAAAAAAAAACAACCCATATTATTTTATCAAGTAATTCTATTTTGAAAGGTCTAGTCTGTAAAAGCTAGTTTGACGTGAAGCCTTTCTCAGTCCCTGGGCCTGTAAGTTGCAATTGCTCTGTCTTTCCATGCCACTACCTCTGCCACCGTCTCTGCTGTCACTGTTTTTCTAGGTAGGGCTTTCATGCCTCACTCATACTCTTTCTTCTTGATGGTCCTGGGATCATATGTTCCTGAAATGAGAGATTAACTACTTCTCCCTTTTAGTTCCACATCTTCTATAATTGTAGTAGTGACAATTACAATTAATCCTGCTAGCAATTATTTATAATTGAGTCAAAAAATCCTGTCACTGTCATCCCCCATCCCCTTTCACCACATCCATCTGGAAACGAGGAAAACTATTCAGCAGGCTGGTGGGCAGAATGTGCCATTTGGACATTTAAATGAATATATTTTTGTTTTGTAAGTGTACATTAAATATTTTTGCTTTGTTCATTTGTGAAATGTGAGATGTAAATGGGGAACCACAGGGAAGAAGTATTGTTGCTGGAAATGGATTCTAATCACAGTCATCAAACAAAGTGTATAATTTGTTGAATGTAAATCTCATGATCTTGTCTGTAAACCTTCACACAATTCACAATAAAAACAAACAAAAAATAGGTTGAAAATAAAATAAAAATGTATGTCCTAGTACTTTATTATAGCACTATTTATAACCAATAAAATATTGTATACACTATAATACATATACCTTTGTAAGAACAATATTTTACAAATATAAATTCCAATATGGTATACAATCTCACACATATATGAAAAATATTCAGCTAAAAATAAAAGCTCATAATGAAGCATTAAATTATTGCGAATTACAAGTGCTGGTGAGTAAGTCTGCACTTAACAACAACAAAGTTTTTTAATGGGCATTTTGTTGTTAAGTGCTATTTAGTTGGTTCCACCACTCATCTGTCAGTTTTTCATATTGTGGAAGTTTGTGTGTAGCTGTGATTCTAAAAGTCATGCCATTGATATTTTAAATATCAGCTGGTTTATCCATTGTGGATAGGTTTCAGACTAGGTAGATAGCTTCTAGACTAAGACACACTAAGAAGAAGGAGAGACAGACTATTTCTGAATATTTATTCTCTGAAAACCTTTAGAATAACAGTGAAATGAAGTCAGATAGCACCAGAATATTGAATATTGAAACATAATGAAGAGCACCAAAATAATGATAGATATAGTGTCCAGAAGATGAGCCGCCACAGATTGGAAGGCACTCAAAATAGGACTGTAGAATAACTGACTCCTCAAAGTAGAGCTTGTGCAGCAGATTTGCCTAATGCAATATTCGTCATTTGATTTCTTGACTGCTGCTTCCATGCATGTTGATAGTTGATCCAAGAAGAATGAAGTCTTTGACAACTTCAATCTTTTCTTCATTGATAAGAATGTTGTTTATTGGTCCAGTTGTGAGGATTTTTGTTTTCTTGACATCGAGATGTAATCCATACCGGAGGCTGTGCTCTTTGATCTTCATCAGTAAATGTTTTAAGTCCTCTTTACTTTCAGGAAGAAAGAATTTGTCATTAAGATATGTGAAATGGTATGTAATGTTAAAATTAAAAATATCCATGGACCTACACATAACAAATTTCATTGTGTAATTTTGATTATTTCTCCTTTGTGCTGAATTTAGTTGGAGGTCTTTTATAGAGTTGACTTGCAAATTTACTGTACATGAGCTGAAAGATCTGTGATTATGACCAGTATAGGTTATTCATTTTTTAATTTGTTTTGTTGTTACACAATATGCATCATGCATTTGTTGCTGTGGAGTCCAATCCATCTCCTAGTGACTCTACAGACTAGAGTAGAACTAACTGCCATCTAGGGCTTCCAAAGCTGTAATCTTTCCAGAAGTAAATGGCCACAGTTTTTTTCCACAGCACAGCTGGTGGCTTCAAACCACTGACTTTTTGGTTATCAGCTGCTGGCTTAACACCTGTACAACCAGAGCTCTTTTGCATCATGTAAAGGAGCTCTGGTAGCATAGTGGTTATGAATCAGGCTGTGAGCCACAAGGTCAGCAGTTTGAAACTACCACCTGTTCCGCAGGAGAAAGATGAGGCTTTCTGCTCCTGTAAAGATTTACAGCCTCAGAAACCCTATGTGGGGTCACTATGAGTCAGACCAACTCCACGGCACACAACAACAACAACATCAACAAAGTGCAAAAAGTATTGGTGTACAGCTCAATTAATTATCACAAAGAAAATTCCTGTGGAACTATCACCAGGTCAGAAAAGACAACATTTTTAACCCCATTGAAGCCCCTGCCATGCCTACTCCCAAACATTTTCTCTTTCTTCTCCATGAAATAATATTCTATCCTGTTTTCTAATACTACAGCCTAGTCCAGACTATTTATTTTTAATTTGTATCAATGAAATTGCACAGTATATACATTTTTTGCATCTAGTTGTTTTCACCCAAAACAGTGATTGTAACATTAATCCCTGGGATGTGATATTAGGTCCTTCATTTCCACTCATGTATAGCATTTCATTATACGACTATAACACATATTTGCTTATTGACTGGTAAACATTTACTTTTTTTTTCAGTTGGGGATTATTATGATTAATGATGCTATGAATATTCATATGCATGTCTCTTGGTACACATATGCACAGTTTGTTTGCTGATGCTAATAGACTAGAAATTGCTGTATCATGGGATATGCATAAGACTAATTTTAATAGATACTGCTAAGTATTTTATAAAAGTGGTTCTACCAATATATGCTACAACTATTAGTATAGGAGGATTTCTATTTCTCCATATCCTCAGCAAACTCTAATAATGTTTAATGTGGGTTTTTTTTTTTTCCATTCTGATGAGTGTAGAATGATAAGTAACTAGCTATTTCATAATCATCAATGAGTTTGAGACTCTTTCAATGTATGTATTAGTCATTTTATAGTTTCTTTTGCAAAATTCCTGTTCAAATACCTTGCTATTTTTCTATTGGAAAGTCTTTTTTCTTGTTTGTTTGTAGGTATTTTTTTTAATATAGCTAAGTATTTAGAGGCAGTTATTTTTTTTCAATACTTTCTTTCACTCTATCACTTATACTTCTCCCTGATTGAATAGACGTTTTCAATGTTGATATAATTCAATTTACTAATCTTTTCATCATTGTTAATTAGTGTGTGTGTTTGTGCATGCTTGCAGACATAACATGTGTCCTATCAAAAAATATTTCACTATCTCAAAGCTATGAATTACTTGACTAAATTAACTTCTAGAAGATTTGTTTGTCTTTCAATTTGTGAACAGTATGAGGTACGAATCATTTCATAATTTTCATAAAAGTGAAATCCAGTTGAACTAGCACCACCTATTGAAATGATGTTCCTTTCCTCTTGCTCTCTGTATATGCCCCTTTATCAACTATCCGTCCACACACAATTCTACTTTGGGACTCTCGATAGGTACATTTGTTGTAATTCACCACATTCCTATTATTAAAGTTTTATAATGTATCGTAATATCTGCTAGAACAAGTCTTGCTGCTTGTTTTGTACCTCAGAAATTCCTTGGATATGACAGCCCTTATAACTTGTGTAATCATATCAATTCCTCCCCATTTTTTTTTTTTTTTTGAGATTTTGCTGAGGATTACATAAACTTCAAAAAGACTCATGTAGAATAAAAACCTTTATATACTAAAGGTGTATAAAGATATACAAGGGGACTTCAAAACTTTAGTTGAAATATTCCTTTATCTTTTCATTTCATTTGCCCACAAATTTTTTCCTTTCCCCTTGTATATTCTTCTATTTATTATCTCTTATCTAATTTTTCCCATTAAGTTTTTATTGTAGTGTTCATTAGTTTTCTATGTAATAGTCTTTTTTTTTTCTTATATTCCTTGGTATTTTGTGTATTTAAATATCGATTTAAATGGTAACTATTTTACTTGCTTATTTCATACAAGTATGTTAACTTTATGCTGTTTCTGTTGTTGTTAAGTGCTCATAGTAACCCTGTATAGGGTTTCCAAGAAGTGACTGTTGCAGTTAGCCATCCAATCATTCAATGCTTATTCTACATGCCCCACCAAGACTCCATAATATATGTATATATTGTTTGAACTGCAAGGTAGGCGGTTCAAGCTGACTAGCTTCTCCTTGGAAACCCTATACAGGGTCTATGTGGGTCGGAATCGACTCTACAGCACTTAACAACAACAATAATATATGTTGTTTTATGCTGTCAAGTCAGTTCCGACCTATAGCGACCTTGTGGATCAAACCGACTTACAGTTCAGAGCATTAAACCCATGTCACCACAACAGGACTCCACATAATAGCACCACACCAGAACTCTGCTCATTGGAAACCTTATACAGGATCACTATGAATCAGAACTGATTGGACAGCACTTAGCAACAACATGTTTCTCAAAGAGCTTTATAAGAGATAATTTATGTAGTATAAAGCTGAAGACACAATTAAAGATACACTTAAAGATACAATTCAATTGTTTTTAGTATACATACTGAATTGTGCAAGTATTATAATAATATGACATTTGAATCTTTTCTTCATCCCCCAAAAGAAATCTTGTACTCCCACCCTAATTCCCCCAAGTTAAACAATCACCCCCCCTCTACTTTCAGTCCCTCTAGACATTTTTCTAATTAAAATTTCATATATTGGATCAATACAAAACGTGATCTTTAATAACTAGTTTCCTTAACTTACTATAATGTTATTGGGGTCATCTATGTTGCAGCATCTAGCAATACTTCTTTTTATTTTTATCTCTGAGCAATATTACATTATATGAAGATACCAAATTTTATTTTTATATTAATCAGATGATATTTCAGTTGTTTCCATTCTTCAGTTTACATCAACAGAAATGGAGTCATGTTAGAAAGCTTTGTTGTATTAGAATACTAGCTAATGTCTGTATTTTTTAATCCAACAAATTTGATTTCCATCCATTTATTATTAGTAGTATTATTATCTGATTTCCTTTGCTCTTCTCCTTTTATTTTATTTACCATACCTTCTATTGGATTGATACCACCACTCATCTGTGTCAGTTTGTCATTTTGTGGAGGCCTGTGTGTTACTGTGATGCTGGAAACTATGCCACCAGAATTTTAAAGACCAGTAGGATCATCCATGGTGGACAGTTTTCAGAAGCGCTTCTGGATTAAGACAGACTAGAAAGAAGAGATGTGCCATATCTGAATGCTTGACCCCTGAAAATCTTAAGAACAGCAGCAACTCACTGTCTGATATAGTGCCAGAAAATGAGCACCTCAGATTGGAAGGTGCTCAAAATAAGACTGGAGAAGAGCTGCCTCTTCAAAGTAGAGTTGACCATAATGATATGGAAGGAGCAAAACTTTTGGAACCTTCATTTTCTGAGGAGGCAAAACTCAATATAGGAAGTAACAGCCGCAAACATTCATTAATAATCGGAAAGTGGAATGTACAAAGTATTATTCTAGGAAAATTGGTAGTCACAAAAAATGAAATGGAATATATAAATATCAATACCCTAACTATTAGCTGAAATTGACAGGTATTGGCAATTTTGAATTTGAAAATTTCATGCTTTACTACTTCAAGAATGACAACTTGAAGAGGAATGGTGTCACAATTATTGTCATAAAGAACATTTCAATATATCTATCTTGAAGTACAAAATTATCTGTGATACAATAGAATCCATATGCCCACCTACAATGAAAACCAATTAATACTACTTACACACCAACCACTACAGCTAATGATGATGAAATAAAAGTATTCTACCAGCTTCTTCAGTCTGAAATGATCAGACATATAGTCAGGATGCACTGATAAAAACTAGTGATTGGAATGTGAAAGTTGAAAAGAAAGAGAAGGTTCAATAGTTGGAAAACATGACCTTCACATGATAGAGTTTTGCAAGATCAATGATATTTGTTGGCCCCAGCAGACATTTATTGTAAATACCTTTATTCATTAATATAAACCATAACTCTACACATGAATCACATGAGATGGAATACATAGGAACACATAGGAATCAAATCCACTACATCATTATTCACAGCCAGGCCAGATGCTTTGACCATATGCAAATTCAAGCTGAAGCTGAAGAAAATTAAAATAAGTTCATGAGAGTACAAATAGGGCCGTGAGTAGTCCTGGTATGGCGTTGTGGGTTAATGCGCCAGATTGCAAACCCATTTCAACAGCAAGGTCGGCAGTTCAAGCTCACCAGTCACTCCTGTATAGGAAACCCTATACAGCATCGCTATGGGTCGGAACCGACTCGATGGGACTTAACAACAACAACAACAATATCTCACCTGAATTTAGAGACCATCTCAAGAGCAGATTTGATGTATAAGACACTTAACACTGAAGACCAGAAATGTTGTAGGATGCCATCAGGAAAATCATACATGAAAAAAATCAGAAGGTAATTAAAAGCACAGGAAAGAAAGAAAAAACCAAAGTGGATGCCAAAAGAGACTCTGAATCTTGGTCATGGACTTAGAGAAACTAAAGCAATTGAAAAAAATAATGAAATAAAAGAGTTGATAGAAAATTTCAAAGGGCAGTTCAATAAGACAAAGTTTTACATTGAGTATTATAACATAGCATGCAAAGACCTGCAGTTAGAAAACCAAAAGGGAAGAAAGTGCTTAGCTTTTCTCAAACTAAAAGAACTGAAGAAAAATTCAAGCTTAAGGTTTCAATATTGAATGATTTTATAGACAAAATGTTGAATGATGGAGATAGCATCAAAAAAAAAAGTTAGAAAGAACATGGAATCATTGTATCAAAAAGAATTAGTCAGTGTTCAATTATTTCAAGAGGTACCATAATATCAAGAACTGATAATATTGAGGGAAGAGTTCCATGTTGCACTGAAGGCACTGACAAAAACCAAAGCTTCAGAAATTGGTAGGATATAAATTGAAATATTTCAACAAATTGATATGGCACTGGAGGCACTCACTCATTTATGCCAAGAATTTTGGAAAAAAGCTACCTGGCCAACTGACTGGAAAAGATCCCAAGAAAGGTAACCCAGTGAAATTAGGAAACATTGAACAAACTCATTAATAGTACATGCAAATAAAATTTTGCTGAAGAAAATTAAAAATGGTTGCAGCAGTACATCCACAGTGAGTTTCCAGAAATTCAGTCATTAAGAAGAGGACTTGGAACTAGGAATATTACTGCTGGTGTTAGATAGATCTTGACTGAAAGTACAGAATACCAGAAAGATATTTTCTTATACTTTATTGACTATACAAAGGCATCTGGCTGTGTGAGTCACAACAAATTATGGATAACATTGTGAAGTATAGCTATTCCAGAGTCCTTAATTGTACTCATGAGGAACCTGTGCATAGACCGAAAGGCAGTTGTTCAACCTGAACAAGGGTACACTGAATTGTTTAAAATCTGGAAAGGGTTATATTCTTTCACCATACTTATTCAGTGTGTATGCTGTACAAATAATCTAAGAAGCTAGATTACATGAAGAAGAACATGATTTTAGGATTGGATGAAGACTCATAAACAAACTGTGATATGCAAATGACAGTTTGTTAGAAGTGAAGAGGACATATACTGTTAAAGATCAAAACTATAGCCTTCAATACTGAACTTCAATGTAGAGAAATCAAAAGTTTTCACAACTGGAACAATAAATAATATAATGATAAATGGAGAAAAGATTCAAGTTGTCAAAGACTTCATTTTGCTTGGATCCACAATCAACATTGTGGATGAGCTGTCAGGAAATCAAATGACTTATTTCATTAGGTGGAGTCCTAGTGTGGTAAGCACTGGACTACTAACCACAAGGTCAGTGGCTCAAACTCACCAGTTGCTCTTCTGAAACCCTGTACAGGGTGTCTATGAGTCAGAATAGATATGACAGACCTTAACGATTACATTAGGCAAATCTTCTGCACAAGAACTTTTTAAAGTGTTCAAGAGTAAAGACTAAGGTGTGTCTGACACAAGCCATGGTATTTTCAATCATATCATATGTATGTGAAAGTTGGGTAATGAATAAGAAAAACAGAGCCCATGAATTGGAATTATGGTTATGATGAAGGATGCTGAAAGTACCATTGACTGTCAGAAGAATAAAGAAATTTGTCTTGGGAAAAGTACAGCCAAAATGCTCCTGAGAAGCGAGGATAGTGAGACTTCATCTCTAGTTCTCTGGACATGTTGTCAGGAAGGATCAGTTTCTGAAAAAAATGACATGATACTTGGAAAAGTAGAGGGTCAGCAAATAAGAGAAATATCTCCAATAAGATGGATTGACACAGTGACAGAAAAAAATGGTCTCAAATAATAACAATTCTGAGGATGGTGCAGAATCTGTCAGTGTTTGGTTCTGTTGTAACTAGTGTTGCTATGAGTAGGAACTGATTTAGTGGCACTTAACAACAACATTGGATTGATAAGCACCACACCAACGTGATTTTCAGTCAAAGATAAATATACCCTCTGAAGTGGCATAATTTCATATTTCCATTCAAGCTTTCACAAGTATCACAGTGATGAAATGAGTATGTAGTAAGAAAGACAAGATAGTGGCAATATAAGTAGGAAATTCACATACTCTAATAACCTTGATCCCAGTCTGATTCAGAGATCTTACTTTTGCCGTGAACTAATATACAATTCAAATGACATCAACCATCTCATTAAGGAGCCCTAACTCTTCAATCTGCCAAATTATTCTTTGTTATCCAGGATCCATTCAGTTTTCCAATGGCCCATCACACTTTGTAGCTTCATGAAGGTCCAGAAAGATAAAATAATTTCAAAGAAGAGATGACAATATTGAGTTGCTCTAAGTATAGCAGAAGAAAATGAGCAGTTTTATATGGAACTCTTTGCATCTGACCACTGTGCCTCAGTCCATGTATAAAATGTTCCATTCTTCAACCTTACAATTTGAAACAGATTACATAATTTCTAATCCATGTGCTTGAAGTAAAACTACTGCAATGATGTAAAAAAAAAAAAAAACTTGCAAAATATATGTTGCTGTTAAGTGCCATCGGATCGGTTCCGACCCATAGCGACCCTGTACAGGGTTTCCAAGGGTGTCAATCTTTACGGGACTAGAAAGCCTCATCTTTCTCCCGTGGAGCAGCTGGTAGTTTCAAACCACTGACCTTAAGGTTCGCAGCCCGATTCGTAACCACTACACTACCAGAGCTCCTTTGCAAAATATATAGTGCTATAAAATACTGGGAGTCCTGGTGTGGTGCTGTGGGTTAATGCACTGAACTGCAAGGTCAGTTTGAACAACAAGGTCGGTGATTCAAGCTCATCAGCTGGTCCTTGGAAACCCTATGGGTCAGAACTGACTCTGTGACACTTAACAACAACAACAACAACTCAATAAAATACTAAGTTTTCTTTCTTCTGTTGCAGAATAGTAAGTCCCTATTGTATAAACAGTAGGTTATTTCAGACATTCTTTTTTAAGTATTTGGCACACTTTTGAATATTCATATTACCCAACAGGCCATTTATTAGAGCTTACATAAAAACTCATTTTTAATCTCTTATACACAACATAAATCCCAAGTCTTTTATATAAATTCACTGAAGATATATTCAAGTAGTGTAATTATCCTTAAGTGTATATGCTTAGAATGTATACAAGATATTTATGCAATAAATTTGGTAGATTGTGGTAACTTTTATTTTGATGATGAGTTATGAATCCTCTGCATTTAAGAGGAAATAAGTTCTCAAGCCCCAAAGCTAGGAATCTTTAAAAAATATATTCAAAATGAAGTTCTATTTCCCTAGTCTATTTCAGGATACAGTAGTCTGTGAAATAAATACTCCAAAGTGACTTGACTTCATAATAGCAAATGTTTAAAAACTGCCCCAAGATTAGTACCAGCATTGGAAATTTTGTCTTGTGGCCAATTATTATGGTCCCTTTAATGCTTTAAAATAATGTCTGTAATAGAAATGTCAACTTCGCTGTAGCCCACTGGATGAAATATTGCAAATTAAAATATCCAGTTGATGTACAAATTTTCCTATGAAATATAATGATTGCTATTTGCTCATGTGTTTTCAAAATTATATATGAACAACAAGATTTGGTATGAATACTTAGGGACTACAATTAGAACCATTGTTAAATTCCTTATAATCCAATTTTTAAATAATATTGTTGTATTTGCTGAATAAAATGTTATGCATTGCATCATAAAATAAGACAGGCTTTCCTGACTCAGTTGACCATACACTATAATTATTAATCAGAAGCTTGTATTATCATATGATTCCTTGGTAACTTATTTTAAACTATTATTCATAAAGGAGGTAAAATTTGAAACAGATTGCTTATCTAATAAAGAAAAGGAAGAATGCCAAGAGCAACATGATGATACAGGCTTGTTTATTCACTTTCAATTCCAATCAGTGATAACAATGAATCTTGCCATCTGCCCCAAAAATAGCCTCCACAGAGTCAAAGGCAGATAAAACAATAAGAAAGCTGGAGAAACAACATCCTATGTAATTTCACTTTGCCTATTCTCCTGATCTCTTTATTCTTTCTGCTTCAAGGGTGCCAACATCAAATTATGTGTATTAGAATCGTACACTTTATACCAGTAAATCAAGAGAGTTCCTTCATTTCTTCTGTGCTATAATCAAAGTGCATCAAGTCTTAAAATTTGGGGAAATAGTTTACATACTATAGTATTGGCATGTTCTGAAAACTACATAAAGAAACACTTTACATATAGAAACAGCCATAACCTGCATACTTAACTCTTCTCTGGAAACATGCTTGAAAAAGTATAGAAGTGACTGATACCAAGTTATTATTTCTTCTTCTCCAAAAAGCATGGGAATCAAGAAGGATTTAGTTAGTATCAAATATACATTAAAGAATGAGAGGTGTGGTCTCAACCATTAAAAAATCACATCTGGTTGGTTTAAAGCAAGACATACAAAAGTAACTAGAAAATAATTCAAAATAGGTGTATAAAACACATTAGGATACATTTTTCATATTCTACTTACTATGAGAATTTATTAGGAAATAGAAAAGTTTGGACTGAAACTTGACCTTCAATAAAGAATGGGTATTGTATTTAGGAAAAAGCAATGAGACTTCTCTGTGAAAGGGAAAGATTTTGGGAAATGGTACAAAATGAGAATGAATATGTAAGAGATAGAGTTTAATCAATGTGACTGAAGCAGAAGGCTTCAGCAAAAATATGTTTACATCAATATCTAGTTTAATCCTGTTATTCTAGTTACAGTCTAGTCGATTTTGACTCATGGCATTCCATGTATGAGAGACAAGAACTCTGCTTTATGGGACTTTCATTGGCTGCTTTTCATAAACAGATAACTATGTCTTCATGCCAAGGTACCTCTGGATGGATTTTGACCTTCACACTTTAAGTTAGCAACTTAGTGTGTTAACCATTTTCAGCAACCAGAAACTACCCATCTAGTTTTGTTAGGTTTCATTGAGTCAGTTACAACTCAAAGTAACCATATGCAAAACAGAAATAAATATTGACTCCAATGCCTGCTCTGAGTCATCTTCATAATCAATGCTATGTTTGAACCCATAGTTATAGCCAATATCATAATCTATCTCTTTGAGGGTCTTCTTTCACCAAGCTTGAAGTCCTTCTCCAGGTAATGAGTCCATCTTTCAGCATGTCCAAAGCATGTGAGACAAAGTCTAGTTTTAGAGAAGATTAAATGTCTCTTGAGAATTGATGACACATAGTCACGAAAATAATTGAAGGAGAAAAATGACAAACTGTAAGTTTTATTTTAAAAAAGATTAATCAGGAAGTGGAAGTAAAGAAGGGTATTAAAAATATAATGACTGCATTGAACAGTTTTTTTTGTGTGTGTATGCCTGCTGGATAAGAATGAGGGCCCTGGAGTGAGTCCACTGTGAGTCTGGAGTGACTTTCTAGCCAAAGGGCACTTAAGTTGGAAATATGCAAAGACTGGAGTGTGTCTAGGACTCCTGGTGTGGCACTGTAGGGTAAGCACCGAAACACTAACTGAAAGGTCAGCACTTCAAACACGCCATCTTGGAAACTCTATACAGGATCACTATAAGTCAGAACTGACTCAATGACACTTAAGAACAAGAGCAACTCCAGCTGAACCTTTTCTTTTATGTTAGTTATCTAGTGCTGATATGACAGAAATCGCTCTCACAGTTTTGCTGTTGTTGATAAATGCCATTGAGGCAATTTCAACTCATACCAATCCTGTATAGGTTTTCCAAGGATCGTCTGGTGAGCTTGAACTGCCAACTGCATGGTTATCAGTTCAGAGCTTATCCTACAGATTATTCCACACAGTCACATCAAGACTCCAGTTTGTTGTTTATACGTGCCATCGAGTCAGTTTTGAACCATAGTGACCCTGCATAGGGTTTCCTAGGAGCAGATGATGAGCTTGAACCACCGACCTTGCAGTTCAAACCGACTTTGCAGTCCAGCGCATTAACCCACAGTGCCACACCAGGGCTCCAGTTTGTTGTTGTTATTAAGTACCATCGAGTTGATTCCGACCCATATTGCTGTTGTTACGTGCCATCGAGTCAGTATTGACTCATAGCGACCTTATGCACAGCAGAACGAACATTGCTCAATCCTGGGCCAACCTCATAATCATTGCCACACTTGAGGGCCATTGATGCTGCCACTTTGCCAATCTACCTCTCTGGGGGTTTTCCTCTCTGTCTCTGACTCTCCACCCTACCAAACATGATATCCTTCTCAAAAGACTGGTCCCTCCTGACAATATGTCCGAAGTAGGAGAGACGAAGTTTGGCCATCCTGGCCTCCAAGGAACACTCTGGCTACACTTCTTCTAACACAGAGCTGTTGGTTCTTTTGGCAATCCATGGCACTTTCAATATTCTCCTTCAACACCATAACTCAAAGGCATCAGTTCTTCTATGGTCTTACTTATTCACTGTCCAGCTTTTGCATGCATATGAGATTACTGAAAATACTATGGCTTGGGTCAGGTGCACCTTAGCCTTCAAGCTGACATCTTTCCTCTTCAACATTTTAAAAATGTCTTGTGCAGCAGATTTGCCTAATGCAATAAGTAGTTTGATTTCTTGACTGCCGCTTCCTTGAGTGTTGATAGTTGATCCAAAAAGAACGAAGTCCTTGACAACTTCAATCTTTTCTCCATTGATAAGAATGTTTATTGGTCCAGTAATGAAGATTTTTGTTTTTTTTACTTTGAAATATAATCCATACTGAAGGCTGTGCTCTTAGATCTTCATCAGTAAGTAGTTTAAGTACTCTTCACTTTCAGCAAGCAAAGTTTTATCATCTGCATATCGCAGGTTGTTAATGAATCTTCCTCCAATTCTGATGTCACGTTTTTCTTCATAGAACCCAGCATCTAGGATTTTTTGCTCAGCATACAGATTGAATAAGTATGGTGAAAGAACACAACCCTGTCACACACTTTTCTTAATTTTAAACCATTCAATTTGTCCATGTTCTGTTCAAACTACTGCCTCTTGGTCCATATACAGATTCCTCATGAGCACAAATAAGTGTTCCGGAATACTCATACTTTGCAATGTTGTCCATAGCTTGTCATGATCCACACAATCAAAAGATTTGTGTAGTCAATAAAGCACAGGTAAACATCTTTCTAATATTCTCTGTTGTCAGCCAAGACCCATCAGACATCAGTAATGATATCCCTCATTCCACGGCCTCTTGTAAATCTGGCTTGAACCTCTGGAAATTCTCTGTCAAGGTATGCTTGTAGCCGTTTCTGTATTACCTTTAGTAAAACTTCACTAGCATGGGATATCAAAGATGATTTCCGCATTCCACTGAGTCACCTCTCTTTGGAATGGGCACAAATGGATCACTTCCAGTCAGTCGGCCATATTCCAACCCATAGAGACCCTGTATAGTGTTTACAAGGAATAGCTGGTGAACTTGAACCTCCAACCTTGCAGTTCAAATGACTTTGCTCTCTGGTGCATTTGCCCACGGTGCCATACTAGGGCTCCAGTTTAGAAGGCTAGAAATCTGAATTCGGAGTGCGGACTTTAAAACACTTTCACTCTCTTTCAATTATGGGGGAAAGCTTGTGTATCCCTTTAACATCATTGAGCCCAGCATTCTTTAGAGAGCTAAGCATAAAGCTCTCTCTTTGTTTCTTCTAGTTCTAAAAGCTTCTCTACACAGGTATTCTTGGTCCCTAAGACATCCAACTCCTTACTATTCCTTCTTGGTGGTGTTTGAGGTCCCTCCTTCCCTCCTTGCCTCTCTCTCCTTATATGTCTTGTAAGATGAAAAGTGATGCAGGCCACGCCCCATGGAAACTGCACTGACATGAATCAGGGCTATGACCTGAGTACTGCATCCCATCTTTTAACTCACTACAACTGATTGGGTGATCACATCAGATCACATCATGGGAAATGATTACATCATTACATAATTGCCAAGCCTTTGAAAATCATAGTCCTGCTAAGTTGACACGTATTTTGGGGGGAGTTAATTCAATCTAGGAGTCCTGGTGTGGTGCTGTGGGGTATTGCAAGGGGCAAGGGACTTCAAAGTTGGTTTGAACTGCAAGGTTGGAGGTTCAAGCTCACCAGCCACTGTTAGAAAACCCTATTCAGGTTTGCTACGGTTCAGAACTGACTCAATGGATCTTAACAACAACAGCCATTCAATCTAGCACCTGTTCTAAAGGACCCAGGACATCATCCTCTCAGTTTGTCAGTATGCATTCTATTTCAACCCAAGATCAAATCTATGGTCAGAAATTAACCATTTTTTGACAAAATCAGCTTACTTTCAATATAGATAAAATAAAATCAAGAGATCATTAAGAATAAAACCCATGATGTTGTCATATTTCAGTATTTCAAATATGTCTTTCTATACATATCACCTTCATTTATAGTCTCTTCAAGCAGGTGCTAAAATATTAGCAACTTCACCCACTAATCATTCATTTTCACTACAGGTGCATTCTGATATTCATGCAACCAATATTTATGCCTGTGCTATGCAATATAGGCCGGAGGTGAAAGAGTGAACATGAGGGGCATAGTAAAGCTGTTATATAAGTTCCATATCAAGAGGAAGATGTTCTACTATATGCCAGATTTCTGGAAATTTCTTACTAGAGAGAATACTAATATCAGGATGACAAAAGCATTGGGTTGCTTTTATTTTCACTTTTTTTTTTTTTTTAAAATCTATGACCATCCTTTATTGATTATGAAAAAACTTCTACTGTGTGGATCATGGCAAGCTATGGACAGCATTTCAGAGAATTTGTATTCTGGAACACTTAATTGTGCTCATGAGGAATCTCTACATAGACCAAGAGGCAGTCATTCTAACAGAACAAGGGGTCACTGATGGCTTAATATCAGGAAAGATATGAACCAGTGTTGTATGCCTTCACCATACGTATTCGTTCTGTATTCTGAGCAAATAATTGGAGAAGCTGGATTATATGAAGAAGAACATTGCATCAGGATTGGAGGAAGACTCATTAACAACCTACAATAAGCAGATGATACAATCTTACTTAATGAAAGTGAAAAGGACTTAAATTTCTTGCTGATAAAACTAAAAAACCTTAGCCTTCAGTATGGGTTGTACCTCAGTGTAAAGAAAACAAAAATTCCTCATCCTTTAGACCAATAAATAACATCAAGATAAATGGAGAAAAGTTTGAAGTTGTCAAAGACTTAATTTTCATGGATTCATCATAAACATTCATAGAAGCAGCAGTCAAGAAATCAAACAACATTTGCATTAGGTAAATCTGATGCACAAGACCTCTTTAAAGAATCCAAGACCAAAGATGTCAGTTGGAGGACTAAAATGTGCTTTATCCAAGCCATAGCATTTTCAATACCCTCATATGAATGTGAAAGTTGGACAGTAAATAAGGAATACTGTAGACAAATTGATGCATTTGAGTTATAAAATTGGAGAAGACTATTAATGGTACCATGGACTGCCAAAAAATAAACAACTCTGTGTTGAAATAAGTGCAATTAGAATACTTTTTAGAAGCCAAGATGACCAGGCTTCACGGCTCATACTTCAGAAATATTATAAGGAGGGACACATCCCAGAAAAAGGACTTGATGCTTGGTATTGTGGAGGGTCAGTGAAAAAGAGGGAGACCACCAACAAGATCAATTGGCACACTGGCATTAGCTTAGCAGCAATTGTGAAGAAGGCATATAGAGTTGTATACTATGGGGTGGAACTGACTTAATGGCACCAAACAATAACAAAACAACAATAAAATAATGCATGATAATAAAAGAGTCAGTCATCTGACATCAGGATCACTAATGGAGATGGAGCCTAGTCAGAACCAGTGCTATGAGCTCATAAAATCCCATCTCAATTTTTATCCTTCTGAGAATAAAATACTACATTTCCAAGTTGCCTTGCTATTATGAAAGGATGATGTGATTAATCTGTCCAGTGGGAATATGAATAGAATTAATGAGTTTAACTTCCAGTCAGAAAGTTAAATGTTCTCCACCCACTCTCCTCTCTTGAAATCACTTAAGTTCTGCTACTGAATTCATACAAAGGAAAATTTGACTCTTTTTCATTTGTTGTTGTAAGGGCTGTTGAGTTGGTTCCAACTCATGGTAACCCTGAATAGGGTTTCTGAGGGATGGTTGGTGAGTTTGAACCACCAACCTTGTGATTAATCGCATTATTTCTTCTACAACGCCACACAAGGCCCCATTTCTAAAATAAGTCACTGTTATTTCAGGTTTGAATGTGTTATAACAAGCAATGAAGTCCTAGTGTGGCACTGTAGCGTAGGAACTATACTACTAACCAAAAGGTCAACAGTTCAAACCTACCAGTTGCTCCTTAGAAACCTAAAAATGGTCACTATGAGGTGAAACCAACTCAACAGTACTTGACAACAACAGTTCATTACAAAGTGCATTCTAAGCTATCCTAATAAAAAAAACGGTGTGTTCTAAATAAGTTATTTTTCTAAATAAACTGATGAATGGCCATTAAGCAAAAGTATATTGGCTTTGGGATTTGATAAACCTGGTTTTAATGACTTGCTTTAATTAATTAATGTATTATTAATAAGACATTTGGAAAATTCATTGACTTCCATAAAATGCATAGAGTGTCACTTATTATATGTAAGGATTTTTGCAAATTAAATTAAGTATATCAATAAAGTAAATGAATAGATTTGTATGTGGGTGTAGGTGTTTATCTTTTCATACTTTGAGATGAATGTTGAATTCTTGTTCTTTGCAAATGCTCTCAGTGGCCCTTCAACATCTTCCTTCAATACTATTGAATCTTGATCATAAGCTACCTCTTGAAATGGTTGAATAGCCACCATTTCATTTCAGTACAGTGACTCTGTGTATTCCCTCCAATTTCTTTTGATGCTTTCTGCATCATTCAATATTTTTCTAATTTGTTGTTGGTTAGTGCCTTTGAGTTGGTTTTGAAATGTTCCTGTATAAAATTTCCAAGGAGCAGCTGGTGCATTTGAACTTTAACTTTGCAGTTCAGACCATCTTTGAGGTCCAGTGCTTATCCTACAGGACCACAGCACAATAGAATCTTTCAATATTGCAAGTCAAGGCTTGAATGTTTTCTTCAGTACTTTTAGCATAAGCAATGCTAAGCATGTTCTTCCCTTTTCATTTTCAAACTCCAGGTCTTTGCTCATTGCGTTATAATATTTGAATTCGTCTTCTCAAGCTGCCCTTTGAAATTTACTATTCAGCTATTTTATGTCCTCATTTATTCCATTTTCTTTAACATCTCTACACTGAAGAGCAAACTTGAGAGCTTTTCTGATATTAATTTTGATCTTTTTCTTCCTTCTTTACTTCTTAATGACCTTTTGCTTTCTTCCTATGTGATGTTCTTGATGTCATCCCACAACACGTCTAACCTTTGCTAACTAGTTTCTAATGCATTAAATATGATCTTGAGATGATCTCTAAATTGAGATGGGATACATTCTAGGTCATATTTTGGCATTTATGGGCTTGTTTTAATTTTCTTCAGCTTCAGCCTGAACTTGGATATGAGCGATTGATAGTCCATTTCACAGTTTGTCCCTGGCCTTGTTTTGGGTGATGATATGAAGTTTTTCTACCATCTATTTCCACAGATCTAGTCCATTTGATTTCTGTGTATTATATCCAGTAAGGACCATAGGTGTACTCATCTTTTATGCTGTTTTATAACTGCTGTTTTTGTTGTTGGTAAGTGTTGTTGAGTAAGTTCCAACTCATAGCAATCCTGTATAGGGTTTCCCAGGAGCAGCTGGTGAGTGTTTCAACCCAACTATCAACCTTGTTTTTCAAACCAACATTGTGGCCCAGTGCTTATCCACTGGTGCCAAACCAGGATGGAAGTCATCGGTCTTGTAAAGTTCTGTCATGCAATCTCCAGCATCTTTTCTATCACCAAGACCATATTTTCCAACTACTGATCTCTTTGTTTTCATCCTTTGTATTCCAATCACCCATAATTACCAACACAACTTTTTTTTTTTAATGTTTTACTGTGAATTATGTGATAGGTTACATGGGAGAACGTTAGTTTTACATTCATTCTATCTTATATCATCTCATTGTCATTGTTACAATCCCCTCCATGCATCATCAACCAACCAAAGGGTAAACCCTGCAATGCTTCCCCCGTACCCCTCAGGTCTTCAGCACACAGTCGCTCTTCCTCTCTGGATCTAAAGTCTCCAGCTGCTCCATCGCTCCATGTCATCATCTCTGCCTCCATTTCAGG
>NW_006408709.1:811662-813686 GCF_000296735.1 Chrysochloris asiatica | reverse complement strand
CCTTATAGTCCATTAACTTTTCTCTCCACTTACTGTAGTCTATTTTATGCTGTAATCGACCTGAACTTCTCACTATCTGGATCTCTGTTCCTACATGTTTACCTTCTTTTACATTGAACTTGTTTTGATCATAGACTGATCTCCCAGATTCTCTGAGTTTATTCTTATAATTTTGTTCTGTTCCCAACTCTTCCTTCTGTTGACTTAATTCAGGGAGATGCTGCCACATATGTCAATCTCTGGTTGAATTATCAACACATCTTGATGGCATGTTTGATCAATTTCATATTGAAGAAGTTAGTAGAATTCTTGAATTTCGTCAGTACTGATTTTAGTGGTTGGTGCATAAATTTGAATAATAGTGGTTTTAGCTGGTCTTCTATGTAGGTGTGTGTATATAACCTATCACAGGCATATTTATACTTCAAGATAGATCTTGAACTGTTCTTTAAGAGGATGTATGTTATACCATTCCTATTCAATTTGTCATTCACAACATTGTAAGTCATGTGATTGTCAAATTCAAAACAGCCAGTACCAGTCCATTTAAACTCCCTAAGTTATCTATCTTTGTGTGTTCCAATTTATTTTGTACAACTTCCAATATTTCTAGATTCATATTTCATACATTCCATGTTTTGCTTAGTAATGTAGGTTTACAGTTGTTTCTTCTCCTTTTGAGTTGTGCCCCATCAACAAATGAAAATCCCAAAAGCTGTCTTCTACTAGTGTCATCATGGTCAATTCTACTTTGAGGTAGCAGCTCTTCCCAAGTCAAATTCTGAGTGCCTTCTAAACTGAGGAGCTTATCTTCTGGCACTATATCTGACAATATTCTGGTGCTATTCATGTTTATGATTCAGTTTTCTGGTGCTATCTGACAGTGTTCCATTACTATTCATAAAGTTTCAGTTTTCAGTGGCTAACCGTTTGGAAGTACTTCACCTCTCCTTCCTAGTCTGTCTTACTTTGGAATCTCAGTTTAAACCTGTCCACTAGGGGTTACCATGCTGGTATATCAGTGACATTGCTTCCAGCATCACAGCAACATGCAAGCCATCATAGTGTGACTAACTGACAGATGAATGGTGGATATTTTATATTAGAAATTCATATCATCTAAATGTGTCATTTAAAGAGTTATTGAACCACAGATTTTGTAATAAAGCAACTCTTTAGTCTTTCCCAATAGTACTGAATTTATAATTTAGCATATATGTTTCAGGGAGAAGTCAGGGCTAGTAATAATATAGTGTTTTTGTTTTTGCTGTTCTTTTTTCTATGTAGTACCAAATGACTTGTGTAAACATTGACTACACAGTGGTTGCTTCTGTGAATATTATGATGACATAAGTTAATTTATGCATATGGCGCTATAGCATAAACACTAGACCATAGGTCAATTTGAACCACAAGGTTGGTAGTTCAAACTCATCAGACACTCATTGGAAACACTTTTCAGGGTCGCAATGAGTCAGAACTAACTCGACGACACCTAACAACAGCAGCAATATAACATAGGAGCTATGAGCATGAGTTGTTGTTGTTGCTAGTTGCCATTGAGTTTATTCCTACTCATGGTAGAGTGTCCAGAGAAGAACTACTCCATAAGCTTGTCTGAAGCAGATCATTAGACCTGCCTCTGAGGTTCCTCTGGATAGGCTCAAACTATCAACCTTACGGCTCATAGTGGGCTAATTACCTGTTTGTGCTACCCAGAGACTCCTAGGACATCAGTGCACTCCAAAACAGATGTTGGTTTGAACTTCAGTTTTACTACCTTCTAGTTCTAGGACCCTTAAATTGTAGTTGAGTGCAGTCAGTTGCTTCTAACTCATAGTGATTCTGTATAGAGTTTCAGAGGAGTGACTGTTAAGTCTGAACTGCTGACCTTGTGGTTCAAACAGACCTTAGAGCTTGTAGTCAAGTGCTTATAGCTTTAGAATCCTGTCAGTTTTCTCCTCTGTGACATCAGGAAAGTAGTATTTGCTTATAACAATTTTCTGAGTTTTAAATGAGTTAAT
>NW_006408709.1:808913-810337 GCF_000296735.1 Chrysochloris asiatica | reverse complement strand
ATAAACACCATGTAACCGAACTCATTAAATAGAGAATATTTGTTTCCCTGCCTTCTCAATTCTAATGTAACCAAATTCCACATTTTTCAGTTATTGATAATTATCATTATCCAATCAGTTTTGTGCATCATACCTGCTCCTGGTGTATAGGAAGCAAGGAGTATTGATACAAAAAGCATACTCAGACACTTGCATTCTATATAAAGTAAATTAGTTGCTTGCTTTTTATTCATTTGCATTTTTCTCATGAACTTGAAGTGAGTAATGTTGAGCTGTCTATCCTTCAGGGCAATAGAATATTGCCAACTTTGTGAAGAATAAATTAGTAAGTTAAAAACTGAAATAATCAGCCTTGAACTGCTTTACTTGCCCTGAAGAAAATTATCTTCTTTACTTGTGCTTCTAGGATCTTTTGAATTGTCAGCACCATTCAAAACATTTCTTATGATTTAACCATGGATGTCATTTCTTATAGTTTGTGTGGCTTCTCACACTGCCCTCTCCATTACTGAATCAAATGAACAAACCTGACTGCATAATTGTGAATTAGTGTCTGGAATAACTCTCAGCCCTGAAATAGGTGTGAGCTTCACCTTCTGTGCCTACTGAGCTATTGCTTTCCCAACCCCAACCCTCTACTCTCGATATAGGATTAGAAAACTGTCTCAATCTTGATGTAGTCTCTAGTTTCCAGACTAGGATTGGATCATTTCCCTGAACGCCAACAGTTACAAGACTCTAAAACAACCTCAACTTCCTTAGGAGTTGCATCTACTGCCAGCAACTGGATGGCACCCCACCAGATACACTTCCATACCCCAGAAACCACATGATTCCCATCCACCTGTCCCTGGGAACCCCAACTGCCAAACCCCAATAACCTGGATGGAATTCAGGATATAAACTCAAGCCAAAATGGAGACAAAACTTGCTACATTGACTTTTTATCTTCCTTAAGTCAAAATGGATCATATCATGTGACCTGACCTACTATTCATTTATTCATTCATTTCAATAAATACCTTTAGCAGCCTTGTGTTCTCTTCTTTATAACATTTTTCATTAATACAGTATCAGTGAGAAGTGTCTCCAGATATACCAACTATTATTCTAGGATACTTTGAGCTCATCCTAAAACTAGCTATTCTGTAATAGATAAGGTTTTATATCACCTTGACTAGGCCAGGATTTCCAGAATTTTAGCAGTTGAGATGTGCTTATTTCTATGGTGATGAAACCTGATACAGTTATAGTTAACTCTATGCTGAGTGGATACAAGCAGCCAATCAATTGAAGGGATGTTTCCTTGGGGGTGTTACTGTGTATGGTTTCTAAGGAATGGCTGTTGAGTTTGAACCACTGATCTTTTGTTCCAAACTGACCTTGCAGTCCAGTGCTTTATCTCACAATGCCACAACAGGACT
>NW_006408709.1:804778-807303 GCF_000296735.1 Chrysochloris asiatica | reverse complement strand
TCACTGGTTTTGCTTCTCTAGAAAACCCAGCCCAAGACATCTTCCCATCAGAATAATATCAGATTATATGTAGAATTAAAAACAATTAAATTTGTTTAATTACTGTTGCATGAAGCCTGTTATTTTACCTACATTATTTTCTTTATAGGATATTTCTAAAAAAGTGAGTCGCCTATAGTATGTGTTCTGTTTGAGTCTTTGAAGTAAATGATAAATTAATATTTCATACTTTGACTCACAATTACATTCATTCATTGAATCCTGAGATAGTATTGACAGGCAAAATAAATTAAACCTCCTTATATGACCTTAAATTTTATTTCTTGAACTGAGCAGAATAATAGTAAAATAATGACTATACCTTAATAGACCCATACTTCCAATCATCTTTAACTGATGAAACAAGAGTTGTTTATATTTTGTCAGTTTTCTTTTATGTTTAATCAGCATTAACTTACATTTTTCAGTTAATCATCTTTAGCAAAAGGGATCATCTCGGTCTCTTTATATACACGAGTATGTTTTGTTTATAGTATAGACAATTATGTTCTTTAAAATTTTTTTAATGAACATTTTAAATTGCCAGATGTTTTATACTAACTGCCCTATGATACTGATAAACATAAGATTACTTTCAGAAGTTGTTTGTTCACTAACAACTAATAGTTGTATAAAATATTACAAAATCTATAATACATGTTGCATTTTATAGTGCTGCAGGCTAATTCTCTGGATTGCAAGATCGGTTTGAACCACAAGATTGGCGGTTCAAACTCACCAGCCACTCCTCAGAAATCCTATACAGGGTCAATATGAGTCAGGAAACTGACTCATTGGCACATAACAACAACAGAAACGCTGATTTTTAAAATGTTGAGGAAATAGTCAACATTCAAAACTGAATTATGAAAAATATACATTTATTCTTTGTTGTATAATGATGTATTTTTCTTCCATTGGCCATCTTATTTTGAAATACCAAAGTTTACTTTTCCTGAATTTAATCACTACAAATTAGATAGGACACTGGCTAACCCTGGATGTATGAAACAGTTAGACTATACATGGTAGTAGGTTCTCATGGTGCAGCTGGTTCTGCTGGGCAGGCTGCTGGAATGCCCTTCTAGGACACAAACGTATATGGACCAAGAAGGCACCACTGTTGGTGACTTCTCATACAGCATGTTTCCTTCCTTGCTGTGTTAGCTCCACTCCTCTACTCCTTATTTTCCTCCTACCCCCTACTGCTTCTACTGCTCCAGCATTGTGCTTGTCCCTTCTTTTCTAGTTTCCTTTCCACCCACATGCTGCTGTGAACATTATCAATACTGTACAACTTTGGACCTTTGTGGGAGCACATGTACAGAACAACTTCTTGACATCAACTTGAGATAACTGTATAAGTGTGTGTGTGTGTGTGTGTGTGTGTGTGTTTAATAAGCAAAAGCCATGGTGACACACAGTGAAAAGACTTTGGTATATATTCACTGTTGAAAGAGCACAGATTTTTTGTTTTTGTTGGCAACTATTGTCAAGGCAGGTCCTGACTCATGGTGACCCCATGCACAACAGAACAAAATTATACCCAGTCTGGCATTATCTTCATGATCCACTGAGTTTTAATTGGTTGATTTTTAGAAGTATATCATCAGACTAAGTATTATTTCCTGATCCATCATAGTCTGGAAGTTCGGCTGAAACCTATTCATATCATAGTAACACGCAAGCTCCCATTGACAGAGTGATGGGCTGTGTCTCTGATACAAAGAATGAGAATCGAGCCCAAGTCTCCCCTACTGAAGGCAAGAATGAGACTACTACCTCTGAACCATCAATGTCTCTCACAGATTTCTATTATTTTCTGCATAATTTGAATAATATGCTATTAAAATTATTTTAAGAGCATTTGTAGTTGTCTGGAGAGGGTGTGTGTGAATAAGGAGAAGAAGAATAGCAGGAAAATGAAAAAAAAAGAGGCGGGTAAAAGGGAAGTGAATGCTTCTCAAGAAAATTAAATAAACAGTTGGTAAGGAGGAAAATATGTAAACTAAGCTAAATTACAATGGCATTCACTTCCAAAAGTAAAATTGTCTGCTGATTGTGGATGAAAACACATAACTTTTTTTTTTATCTTGTTTTCATTATCATAGCTTTATCAGGCCAATCTAATTACCTTTTGGAACTTCATCAACGTTTGACAAAACTATATCATCTGTATTTCCAGAAAGAGATCTAAAGCCTCTTATTTTTTAACACAGGGCAGGTGGTTGGTTATTAACAACTAACTTGGGTTCCTAAACTGTGATATAATTAGCCCAAGAATATTACCTTCCCATTTCTGGAAGTCCTATTACTGTTTTATTAAAATCGGTCTTCATTTAATAATAAACTAGCATGTGAAATTATTTATTCATAATCCTAGCACTTTGCCAAATCTATGCAAGGTTCCTTTTCACATAATAGCCATCTGTTGTTCTCACTAGATTTTGCTCTACAGCATGGTACAAGTTGTAACCTATTCTATG
>NW_006408709.1:789081-803066 GCF_000296735.1 Chrysochloris asiatica | reverse complement strand
TTGTAATTATTTCAATGAAACAAAATATGATAGGATGACTGTAAAGCTGATGTTCTTCCATGTAAACTATCACATAATTCATAATAAAAACTTTTTAAAAAGTACCTCAGAAGAATGGCCTGGCAGTATGCCATAAGCCAAAATCAGCAATAATCCCTATACCAAAAAAAATATTTTTTGCAAAGTTCTACTAATAAATATTATCAGCAATCTAGTCATTCAGTTTCTGTTTTGATTATTCAATTACCATTGTACCATGAAATAGTCATTGAAAATACTAATAACAAATGGGCAAGCCTGCATCCCAAAAAGACTTTGTATTCATAAGTACACAACAATCAGATTATGCCCCAGTCTACTCTACATTCATCATATTATCTCATATGAAACATTACAACTCCTCAAGGTAGGTGTTAACCATTTGAAGTAAGGTAATTGAAGCTCAGAGAAATTAAGTGACTTATTGAAAGTGACATGGGTCAACCATACTGATGCATTAATCATAAAAGGACTTCCTATTTCAAGTCCCATTCTACTAACTCAAATGTTTTTTTTTCCTCAGACACCATACTCACAGTTATGGGATTTACAGGTTACAATTAAGGATCAGAAATGTTCAAGGCACAGTTCCTCCAGTTAAGACCGCCTCTCCTTAGCCATGCCCAAGGGCAGGACTCTCTCTGCCCCAGCAATGGTACAAATTCATTAAGGACTATTGATAAATGCCCACTGGACACTCCACCGTAAGTCTCATCCTGGATAGCAAACCTAGCTCCTACCACACCCACCACCAATTAAGTTCCTGGAAGCACCCCACTCTGAAAGCAAACCAGCTACCCAAAGTCACTCAGTTTTACTTGCTCTGTGGGTTGAGAGGCCCACCACTCTGGTTCTTGGTTCTGCTGCTACTGTTGCTTTACCCCTCTGATGTCACAGTTTTATGTCTCTCAGTTGAGGAGGTTCCAAGCACAAGGATCTGAGTCCAAAGAAGCAGTGCCACTCCTGGGTCTTTGTTGATGGTAGTAAGGTATCTCCCTCTTCTTTCCAAAGTTGTACAGATAGGAGAATCCCAAGTGAGGCCAGGTGAACCAAGATCAACAAGCAGGCCCAGAAGGCAGGAATCCCTAGTTGTTGCACAGAATAGGACCTCAGTGCTAAGCAGGTTGATAGATGATCTATACCCGGGAAGGCAAGCTGTAGAACCCATGGCACATGAACACATGAGCCCAGGTGACCGGACGAGGCATGCAGGGTTCTCCAGTGGGCGTCTGGTTTTCCAGGCACACTTGGCTAGCAGGCCCAGCAGTCAAACTCACAATATAGCATTATCATTGTTAAGTGCCACTGAGACAGTTCCAATTCTTAGTGACCTTATACACAACAGAAAGAAAAACTACCCAGTCATGTGCCATCCTCAGAATCATTCTTACATGTAAGTCCATTGCTGAGACCACTGTTCCAATCTATCTCATTGGGAGACTCCTCTTTTTTGCTGACCCTTCCTTGTATCAAGCAAGATGTCCTTCTCCAGGGACTGACCAGTCCTGATAATATATCCAAAGTATGAGAGAATACGTCATGACAGCCTGCATTCTGAGAAGCGTATGGCTGCACTTCTTCCAACAGAGATGTGTTTGTTCTTCTGGGAGGCCACGATATTTTTAATATTCTTCTCCAACACCATAGCTCAAATTCATCAATTCTCATCCTGTCTTCCTTAATTATTGTCCCACTTTTCACATGCCTATAAGACTATTGAAAATACCAGGGCTTGATCAGGCACACCTTAGACGGCAAACTGACATCTTTGTTCTTGAACACTTTAAAAAGGTCTTGTGCAGCAGATTTGACTAATGCAACACATCATTTGATATCTCAACTGCTGATTCAAATGAATGTTGATTGTGGATCCAATCAAAATGAAGTCTTCGGCAACTTCAGTCTTTTCCCCATTTATCATGATGTTATTCATTTGGTAAAGAGGTGAGGATTTTTGTTTTCTTTACATTGAAGTACTACCCATATAAAAACTGTAGTCTTTGACCTTCATCAGTAAATATTTTAAAGCTGTTTGCTTCTAGTAAGCAAGGTTGTATCACTTGCATATCACACATTATTAACAAGTCTTCTTCAAATTCTGGTGCAACATTCTTTATCGTATAGCCCAGCATCTCAGATTACTTGCTCAGCATGAAGATCGAATAAGTATGGTGAAAGAATGCAACGCTGGTGCACATCACCTTTCCTGATTTTAAACCATTAAGTGTAACTTGGTTCTGTTTGAATGATTCCTTCTTGGTCATGTACAGGTTCCTCACGGGCACGGTTAAGTGTTCTGGAATACCCATTTTTCTCCATGTTGTCCATAGCTTGTCATGATCCACACAGTCAAAAGCCTTTACATAGTCAATAAAGCACAGGTAAACATTTTTCTGGAATTGTCTGTTTTCAGTTAAGACGCTTCTGACATCAGCAATGATATATCTTATCCCATATCACCATCTGAATCTGGCTTCAATCTCTGGCAATTCCCTGTCAATGTATTGTTGCAATTATTTCTGAATTGGATTTAGCAAACTTTTATATGCATGTGATCATCTCTCTTGGGAATGGGCACAAATATGAATCTCTTTCAATCAATTGACTAGTAACTATCTTCCAAACTTCTTGGCAAAGATGAGTAAGTGCCTCAAGTGCTGCATCAGTTTGTTGAAAGATTTCAATTTGTATTCCATCAATTCCCAGAGCCTTATTCTTTGCCAATGCTTTAGTACATTATGGACTTCTTCCTTTAGCACCATTGACTCTTGATCATATGTTACCTCTTGAAATGGTTGAACACCAATCATTTCTTTTTGGTGCCGTGACAATGTATTATTTCCATCTCCTTTTGATGCTTTCTTCATCATTCAATATTTTTGCCCATCATTCAATATTTTGTCCAATGGAAAATGTCATGGGGTTTTTTGTTTGTTTTTTAAAACCTTTTTAAAATTAAATCTTTTTGTAGGAATTTGGATATGTACCAAGAGAGCTCTAACTTGGGTTTTGGGGGGGGAGGTTGTTTTTTGTTTTTAAACTTTATTGGAATGGTTTATTAATTTTTCTAACTTCACCAAAGTTTGCAGCTTTATACCTCAATGTAACAGGGATATTTTAGAATTACATAAACTGCAAACTAACTGGAACAAGATATGGTTTTGAAGAGGTTATATAATTTTTTTCCCCAAATGATTGATTAGGTTGTTAATATATTAGGGTAAAAACCCCAGCGAACTCCAACGTAGGCTTTTTCTAAAATGATCAACATTCTTTGTCCGAATTTTAGATTCCCAGAGTAAATGTCCTTTTGCAGATTGTAAAAAAACAAAAAACAAAACAAAAAACTTGCAGTAGTTTATTTTAATAAAGATTTTACATTTACACATAGAAGCAATACATGGTAACCAGGGGCTAGGGTCCAGCACGAGCTGGAGTCTAGAGGAGAAAACATTCAGATTAGTTGGTTCCTTCACAGATCAGTGTGTTGTGCAGATGTCCTGCTTGCCCTTAGGCTTTTGTCTCCAGTTCAGGGAGTTTGGAGTCAATGATTTCTTCAGTGACTGGAAAAGTGCACCTGGCATGCATTTTAATGCTGGCCCCATAGCATCCAGCTCTTCATCTTCTCCTGGATAGTTTCATACAAGTTATCAATTTGGAACTGGAAGTATTTGGAAAGTTCTCCCTACTTGGCTTTCAATGTTGGTGTCAAGAGACCATTCTCAATAGAAAATGGTTCTGCATGAAGAAAGATTCTTTTGACTTGCTCAAAGGATTTCAGGTCGCCTTCTTTGTCAATTTTCTGCATGTCTTCTAAGATGGCGTCCCACAATACTTGGTTTGTGCACAATTCTTCTAGGGAGCCCTTAAGCCCAAGTTGGCTGCAAATGCAAGAAATGCTTCTGGGTCAGGAACCACGATTCTTACAAAGGATGACCGTAAGCACTCCCCATGTACAAAACTTTGTGACGCCACTCTACTTCTGATGTAGATATTTGCTATCTTCTCCCAGAGCAATGTATTATCCGTGAGCCAGCTTAAAAATGTTCTTTTTTTCAGCCAACAATCTTCAATATTTCAATTCAAGACATGATTTTTTTCTTCAGTTCTTTCAGCTTAAGGAATGTTGAGGGTTTTCTTCCCTTTTGGTTTTCTAACAGCAGATCTTTGCATATTTCGTTATAATACTTCATTTTGTCTTCTTGAGATGTCCTTCAAAATTTCTTGATCAGCTTTTTTAATTTCTTCATTGTTTCCATTTGTTTTTGCATTTCTATGATGAGTAGCAAATTTCAGAGTCTTGTGACATCCATTTTTGCTCTTTTCCTCCTTTTCTGTGTTCTTATTGACCATTTGCTTTCTTCCTCTATGATGTTCTGATGTCATTCCACAACAATTCTGGTCTTTGCTCACTAGTGTCTAATGCATTAAATCTGTTCTTCATATGATCTCTAAATTCAAATGAGATCATTTCAAGGCCATATTTTGGCTCTCTTGGACTTGTTTTAATTTTCTTCAGCTTCAACCAGAACTTTCATCTGAGCAATTGATGCTCTGTTCCACAATCTTGACTTGTTTTGGGATGATGATAGCGAGTTTTTCATCTGTCTGTTTCTACATTTGGGGTCAATTTGATTTATGTGTGCTCCAACTGGTGAGGTACATGTGTATAGTAGTCTTTTATGTTGTTTTAAAAAAAGGTATTTGTAATGAAGAAGTCATTAGTTTTGCAAAATTCTAGCATGTGGTCTACAACATCATTTCTATCACCGAGGCCATATTTTCCAACTACTGATCCTCCGTTTTTGTTTCCAACCTTTGCATTCCTATCACCAGTAATGATCAATTCATCTTGATTGTATGTTTGGTCAATTTCAGTCTGAATACATTGTTAGATTCTTAAATTTCATCATCACTGGCTTTAGTGACTGGTGTGTAAATGTGAGTAATACTGGTATTAATTGGTTTTTGAAGGGGTATGGCTATCATCCTTTCATAGAATTACCCTTCAAGATAGATCTTGGAATGTTCTTTTTGATAAGGAATGTGATGCCATTCTCTTCCATTTTTAATTTTTAACATAGTAAACCATATGATTGTCACATTCACAATGGCCAATTCTAGTCCATTCCTCTCACTAATGCCTAGGATATCAATCTTTATGCATTCCATTTCTTTTTTGAAAGCTTCTAATTTTCCTGGATTCAAACTTTTTACATTTCATGTTTTGATTATTAATGTTTACAGCTGTTTTTCCCCATTTTGAGTTGTGCCCCCATCCCCCATCAGCGAAAGAAGGTCCCGAAAACTTTACTTCATTCAATTCATCAAGGTCAACTCTACTTTTCGCAGGCAGCTCTTTCCCACGTGTATTTTGAGTTCCTCCCAACTTGAGGGGCTCATTTTCTGGCACTATATCTGACAATATCCTGGTGCTGTATGACAGTGTTCCACTGCTATTAAGACGGTTTTCAGATGATAAACATTCAGAAGTACCCTGCCTCTCCTTCTTCCTAGTTTGTCTTCATCTGGAAGCGCAACTGAAATCTGTCCACCAGGGCTTACCCTGCTGGTATTTAATATTGATGGCATAGCTTCCAGCATCACAGCAAGACACAACTGACCACAATACAACAAACTGACAGATGAGCAGTGGCTAGGTAGGCTAGGAGTTATTTAATCCAAGTATTGATAAAGTCTTACAAATTCAAAATATTTTTAAAGCTACAGTATATTTGTGTACAGTAAAAAAACATTTTTTTTTTAGAGAAGCATCTACATTCCTATTCTCTAAAGTCTATTAAATGTATATAATTCTTGAATTTATAATAAGAGCAGGGTTTGAACATAATGCAAACATACTTTGAATCAACTTAACAAAGAAATAACTTCTTAGTTCTTTAAAAACTTGCATTAATCTTTTTCAAAAGTTTTCAAAAAAGTATGGGATTTTCCTCCCTTTTTCACTTGCCAGTTAAAATATGTTTTTGCATTACTTTCTGTCTATTCAGTACTAAATTACCTATTGTTGTTAAGTGTTATAGAGTCAATTCAGACTCATAGCAACCATGTATAGGGTTTCTGAAGTGTAGTTGGTGGGTTTGCCAACTTGTGTTTCACAGTCCAGTGCTGATTCTACAATGCCACACCAAGAGTCAAAACTTCATATTAGGTTTGTTTTAAAGGTGCCTCTTTCAGATAATTTAGATTTGGTTTGGAAATTGTATTTTTGTTTATGTGTGTGTATATGTTTTGTAATTTTTGTTCTTTAGGAAAATGTTGGGTCTTTCAGGCTTCATATCTACTCCCAACTCTTATAAGGATATAAGTGTCTAGGGAGAGCTTACCTTGTCCACACACATGTGATGGTTGGTGAGAAGATAAGTTTCTCGAGTCTGTGAGGCATTCCTAAAGGCATGTAAAATGTATCTGTGGGGCAGATTCCCTATTGAGTCTTGAAGACTTACATTCAGAATGCCAGAAAAGCATGTTCAGGCTGATGAACTCAGGCCCATTCATATACAAGTTGACATATCCAAAGTCAACCTCATTTCAAATTTAGGCAGAGGAGAACATTTGTTCCTGGTCTACTCACTACCTTTCCCTCTGTACTTTCCTCTGTTATTCTCTCCCCAGAAGCGACCAGAACTACAAGCAGGACTCTCTCTCTCTCTCTCTCTCTCTCTCTCTCTCTCTTTGTCTCTCTCCTTGCTTAATAAGGATCACCTGGGAATGGAACTCTGTGATTAACTTCATTCATGTTATACCGCACAAGGAGATAAAAGAATCTAGAAAGTCCTGCTTTAACAAAATCTAGCACTGAAGATCATTGGGTTCTATAAACTTCTATTTGTAGTATCAAAAGCTATATATCCATTTTCTCTTTGATTTCCTCTTCCTAAATTAAACATGGTTGCACACACACACAAATACACACACATAAATACATTTTAAAATGCAAACCCTATTATGCACCCACATTATAATAACTCCCAGTATACTCACATATTCTCATATATTAAAATTCCCATGCCCTTGAGATATTTTCCATTGTTTATATTTTAACTTGTGTGCTTCCTGATGATTAAAAAAAAAAAAAATCTGTAAGGCATTTCTAAAAGAAGAGATGTATTTTGGATAGTTACATCCATTCAGAATTCATGAAATATTTCAGCAGAAGTAAGAAAAACTGTATGTTTTCATTTCTTGCATCGGTTTTAGATGGACATTTTATATTTAAATCCTAGCCTTCACAAAGGCAGACAGTAACATTATAATTTGCACATAGATAAGGGGAGTTCTAGAAACTGTTATGTATGATAACCAAGGTAGCATAATAAGAAGGACATTTGGAATCCCCAGATTCCCATACCCTGATTAGTATTCAGACCACTAAATTAACACACAGCATTTTCTCTGAAAGCTAAAATTCAAAATTTTAGGTCTCTGATGGGCAAGAAGGTTTTTTTTTGGTTTTTTTTGTTTTTAATCTCCTTAACTTTCTAGAGTCATAAACAAAGTAAGTTTATGCTACTAACGGTAACAAAATAATCTTCTGAGATTCATTTCATCATTTGGCAATTTTAGACCAAGAAATTCGTTTTTAATTGTAATTTTTCAAAGTCATATTAGGAAATCATATTAATTTCTTCACAATACTTTATGAAATGAATAAATCAAGTAAAAATATCTACATAGGATGAGGAATAATACACACATACAGAGACACGCAAATTTTATATAACTAAGGAGTCCTGGTGTGGTGCTGTGGGTTAATTTGCCAGACTACAAAGCCATTTGAACTTCAAGGTGAGTAGTTCAAACTCACCAGCTGCTCCTCAGAAACCCTATACAGGGTCATTACAGGTCGGAACTGACTCAACAGCACTTAACAACAAGGAGCTCTGGTAGCTTAGTGGTTATGAATCGGGCTGCTAACCTCAACGTCAGCAGTTTGAAACTACCAGCTGTCCCACAGGAGAAAGATGAGGCTTCTGATCCTGTAAAGATTTACTGCCACAGAAACCCTGTGCAGGGTCGCTATGAGTCAGCACCGACTCCATGGCACATAACCACCACCACCAGTATGACACAATGAGTCCTGGTGTGGCGCTGTGTGTTAATGCATTGGACTGCAAAATTGGTTTGAACCTCATGGTTGGTGGTTCAAGCTCACCAGTTGTTCCTCAGAAATCCTACACAGGGTCACTATAGGTCAGAACCAACTTGACAACACTTTTAACAACAACAAGAAATATGAGACACAAAGAACTAGAATTAAAATATAGTTTCCTAATGCTTTCATCACCTCACTGTCATTATCTCAAAATCACTTATTTTTTTAGTTAATCCACCAATTTTTGATTCACCATATACAGTAAGCAGTCTACTACCCGCTTATCATAAAGAATTATTTAAAGGAATTACTTAATCAGACTTCAAGATATCTCTTTTCAAGTCCAATTTCAAAAGCTCATGGATTGAACATCTTATAATTTTACTATGAACTTCCATTTGGAAAATCACATGATTTGTGCTAGATTTAAGTCTGTGTTGAGTCATGTGCTATTGAGGGGTTTACCCTTGTTATTTTTCTAATTACATTTTCTCTTTACTCCTTTTTTTGACCCTGTGATCACTTTTGTGATCTCTGAGCCTTCCCAAAATTTCTATTCATCAGATGAACTCAGAAGTTTCAGAATGTTATAAATATTTATCATTATTTCCCCAAATATGCTGAGTAGCTCTGTATTTATTTTCCCTGTACTATTCCTTTTACTTTTGATATACTTTCCTTAAGTTTCTCATTGATTTCATACTAAATATTATTATAAATTCTTGTCTAGATCTTGTATCCTCTTGCGTTTATATCTTTCATTGTGTCTTGACAATAACATTAACTATTTCTGGACAAAATAAACACATGAAAATCACATTTAAACTATCATTTATTATTGGCTTAATTCAGAATATGTTATGTGGAGAATTCATGTTACAGCACACAATTGTGGGAACTTTGTATATTGAATGACACATCAAATATTTTTTAAATTGTTACATATGCCCTGTTTTTATTGTTAAGTGCAATTGAGTTGGCATCAAATCATAGTGAACACATATGAAACACCAGGAAACACTGTCCAGTCCTGCAGCATCTTCACAATAATAGGTATGTTTGAGCCCTTTGTTAGGGCCACTGTGTTAATCCATCTGGTTAAGGGTCTTCCTTTTTGGCTTACCTTCTATTTTACTAAATATGATGTCCTTCTCCATGGTCTGGTCCTTCCTGATAACATGTGCAATGTAAGGTTGGTCATTATCTTAGTGAATAATTGGAGTCCAGGTGTGGAGCTGTGGGTTAATGAGCAGCAGGACTGCATGTGGGTTTGAACTGCAAGGTCAGAGGTTCAAGCTCGCCAGCTGCTCCTCAGAAACCCTATACAGGGTCACTAGGAGTAGGAACCTACTTGACAGCACTTAACAACAACAACAACAATTCACTGAAATTCTATAAAGAAATATACTTATTTTTTCAATGAAAGCCTGTCTTTTCCTACTAAAGTTTTGGTGCCAAACATAGTGCCTCTGGTGGTGGAGGTGGTGTACTGTGGAGTCAGTTCTGACTCATAGCAACCCAGTATATGGTTTCTGAGGCTGTAATTCTTCACAGGAGCAGAAATCTCATCTTTCTCCGGCAAAATGGCTGGTAGCTTCAAATTGCTAACTTTGAAGATAGGAGTTTGACTCATAACCATTATGCTACCAGAGCTCCTTAAAATGTGTGTGGCTAGTTGGTAGCCTAAATATATGTGTTAAATGCTCACACAGTGATATTTTTCTAATACAAAAGATATTCCAAGAATTAAAAGATGTTCGTATTAGTAGTATTCTCAACATTCTTATATAAAAAAAATCTCTTAACTTTCTCTTGTCAAAATGAGTTTTATGAGCATCCAGGATGGAAGGTGTTTCTGCTTTTTCACATCTACACACAGATTAAAATGCTCAAACTTTTAAGACTCTCATCAACAAAATGCTGAGCAAAGAAGAAATGGCATCTTTATCCTTATAGTATGTTTATGGAGTCTTGGTGTGGCGCTGTAGGATCAGCACTGGACTAAGAACCATAAGGTCAGCAGTTCAAACCCACCAGCAGCTTCTCAGAAACCCTATACAGGGTCTCTATGAGTCGGAACTAACTTGACAACACTTAACCATAATAATATCAAAATGTTTATGTGAATTAGATTCAGCAATGCATACAACAGGCTTTCCTGGAATAGATTTACTCAAAAATTCCTACCGGGCTTCCAAATGTTTAACAGACACTCTTCTTTACTTCTTTCTCTTTTTGTTCTGGCTACAAAATGGAATGTCTTCTATTCTGCAACTAGCTCATTAAAGTAAGATGAGATTCACCATTGAGACAAAGTCTTTCCCTACCCTATAAAGTATGCAAAGTTATGGAGTTATACTAAACACAAACATCAGTCATAGAAAGGTAAGTTAAAAAGTGTTGCTACAAAATCATAGATAACTTTATTAAACAAAAATATTAAGATGTAAAGTTATTGCTTCTCAATGTATTCTCCAAATAGGTCTATATTCTTTGAAGTGGTGTTTTATCTCTCTAACCCTTCTCTGAAGAGTGCACTCTTCAATTTATGTTGTTGTTCTTGTTAAGTGCCTGCGAGTCGGTTCCAACTCATAATGACCCTGTATAGGATTTTCAAGGAGCGGCTAGTGAATTTGAACTTCCAATCTTATGGTTCAAACCTACCTTACGGTCCAGTGCATTATCCCACAGAGCCACACTAGAACTTCAGTTTACACCATGCCAAAATGGCTGTCTGAGCATCCTCAAGGGGCTTAACTCATGTTCATCTTAAATATTTTTTGAGTTCGGGGAGCAAAAAGATGTCTAAAGGGACAAGATCAGGGCTATAGTGTGGATAGGACTTGAATAACGAAAAGCTGCCTGTCCTGATGGAAAACTATTCTTCTAAATAATTTTTTTGACCTTTTTCTCACCAACTCGGTGTTCAATTTTCTTAAACTTCTCCATAAGACTCTATGATCACCCTGTGTCTTTTGAGAAAATCTATCAAGATTATCCCTTGGACATTCAAGCAAAGTCACTATAACCTTTTGAACTAACCTTTCTACCTAGACTTTAATGCCTATCAGATCCCCTTGAAAGCCTCTATTTTGAATGGACAATTTCTGAAGAAATCCTAACAAGTGTATTGCTGAGAGAACTTTCCTGCCACCAGCCACTAATGGCAGAGACATGTGCAAACACATTTTGCTTGGAATAAACTCATGCATGTATGAACTGCCATCCTAGCAGCAGTACTTTTTGACTTATCCTTGTATAATGATGAAGGATTGCAGGTAGTTAAATAAATCATGAAAGAATACAAACTTTAAGAAAACAGAGTTTAATTGGGAACTGTAGTACCTTCACCAGTCCTTATTATTATTGCGTAAAACAGATAAGCATTAGACTAATCTGAATTAAGTGAGGTGTGACATTAATTGTCACATTTGAACTCTTACCAGATTAGAAATTTTGTGGTTATGAGTGTGCCAAATGATAACTTTCAGGTTTTCTTTTGTTCTATTTTTAGGTGATTAATCTATTTTAAATGTTTTTATGTCTTATTCAAAAATAATTTTTGCACAAGATAAGATATTCCTGGAGGGTTTGATACTTGTAAGAGCAGAGAATAAAACTGGTTCATTCTGGTCCTACCATCTGTAGAGATTCTCAGTTAATTCTTATTCAAATGTAACTTCTAATTAGGTGTATCAAAGGTGGAAATACAAAATCTCACCAGGGGTTAAACAGAAATGAACTGGTTCAAAGCCTTGGGCAAAAGATGCACCAATGTGCTTTGCAGCCAGCTGCAGTTAGTGTTTACCTGACCAAACACAGAGCCCAACTAATCTGCAGATAAATTACAGACCTGAAAATCGTGTTGTGGGAAAAAGTACTTCTTACCATGGGTGAGGAAAACTGTCTTTGGAAGAACTGATTTTCAAAGATAGAAGTAAATTCAAAGAAAGGAGAAAATGGTGTCTTAAAAATAACACACCAGGCACCAAACCCTCACAGTAAGAAGCAGTGTTCACATGTAACAGGTAGAGAAATAAGCTCCTGGAGGTTAAGTGGATGAGTAGAAATTCAAACCCAGCTATGTTTTGTTTTGTTTCCTTTCAAGGATGCTTTATTCTACTGTTCCTCCCTGTATTATGAACAACATACTCAGAGGACAGTTACTGGTTAAACTAACAATGTAGATAAAATGTGTTTTGAATGCTGAGAAATGGAGACATCTAATGGGCATATATACTTACCTTGGACTACTTTATTTTTCAGCAAAATGGAGTGTTGTGAAAATAAAATTGGATAAAATCATAAGAACACATTAAAAATTAAAGTGCTATTTTCCCAATTGTTACCAAATCTACTTCAACTCATGGTGAACTTATGTGTCAGAGTAGAACTGTACTCCATAGGATTTCCAATGGCTAATTTTTCAGGTTTTCTTCCGAGGCACTCCTGAATGGACTTGAACTTTCAACCTTTCAATTAACTGTCAAGCATTTAACCATTTACATTACCCACAGATGCCTAAAATACTATAATGCACTGCTAAGTCCATTTGTACATCATATTGTTGTTGTTGTTATTAAGTACCTTTGAGTCTATTTTGACCCACAGCAACCCTGTATATCACTTCCAAGGAACAGCTTGTGAGCTTGAACCACTGACTTTACAGTTCAAACAACTTTGCAATCTGATGCATTAGCCAACAGTGCCACACAAGGACTCAGTACACAAATAAAGAAGCAGGGTCACCAGCTTGGAGATCTCCCTGTTTTACCTCTGACCTTTCTTCTTCTCATTCTAATGTATATTCATATGTATTTGAAGAAACCTAAGTTCTGAAAACAAATTTTCAAGGAAATAAAAAGAGAAGGCTAAGAGGAGAATGCTTAAAGTCTTCAGGGAGGAATGAAACTGTTTCATAGCTTAGGGCAGCAGTCTCAGAATTCTTTCAGAATTACAATGATATCATTATTTATTTTATTTATAAGTTCCTTAAGGGCAGAAGTGGTATCATAAGGTTCTTAGTATTCTAAGCAACTAGCACAGTAAAGAAAACATAATGTTTACTGTTGTTAGAGAATATACACACAGAGAGGAAAGATGAGTAATTAATAATAAATTCCTTTGCTATAAAATTTTTGGTATACCCATCTTGAAATAGTTGATGCAATTTTGATGAATTTCAAAAAGTGAATTTGGTATGGAAAGCGAAGCCATAAAAGAATGCATAGCAGTTTAAGCCCTAGTATCAACTGCAGTAACCAAGGTTATAGATTATTTCACAAATAACCTTTTTGCATTTCCTCTTAGGAAGATGAACTCATAGGAATCATGAAGAATCTAGCCCCTGAACTTGTGTGGAGAAGTATATCTGTGAGGTAAAAGGAATAGACAGTCAGTCATAAAAATGCACCCTTCAAATCTCCTACTGCAAGGAGTGTAATTGAATGACAGCTGTAGCTGCTATGTGGCTGAATACATCATGCATCTTGGCCAAGGGTGTGCTTCTTGTAAGTTGCTCCCAAGCAATGACTCAGTGTAGCAGGGATGTTAAGACAAGCCCATAAAATCTAGCAGACTTCTAACAGTTACTATGATTTGAAAACTCTCCATTGGTCTAGCCAAGACATTCATAAAATTATACTGCAATCTAATACCTTCCATGCTTCCTTCTTTCCTGCTTTCTTTTTCATAGGGATCATACCTAAATTTTAGTGGAATGGCTCTTATATCCTCCTCTTGTTGTTGCTGAGTGCTGTCGATTTGATCCCGATTTATAGTGACACCATATAGCATTCCCGATGAGTATTTGGTGGGTTTGAACCACTAA
>NW_006408709.1:786786-788010 GCF_000296735.1 Chrysochloris asiatica | reverse complement strand
ACTCTACAACATATTCAGCACCAGCATCACCCCACTTGATGTTGGCGGGATCTCGCTCCTGGAAGATAGAGATGGGCTTCCCATTGATGATAAGTTTCCTGTTCTCAGCCTTGACAGTGTCATTGAACTTGCCATGGGTTGAATCATACTGGAACATATATACCATGTAGTTGAGGTCAATGAAGGGGTCGTTGATGGCAACAACCTCTACTTTGCCAGAGTTAACAGCTGCCCTGGTGACCAGGCGCCCAATACTGCCAAATCCGTTGACTCCGACCTTCACCATCTTGTATCAGGGATGCGGCTGGTACTGCAAGAGAAGCTGTGGCTGCCTGTCGAACTGGGAGGAACAGAGAGCCGAGGCTGTAAATCTTTACAGGAGCAGAAAGCCTCATCTTTCTCCTGTGGAACAGCTGGTAGATTTGAGCTGCTGACCTTGTGGTTCGCAGCCCGATTCATAACCACTACGCTACCAAAGCTCCTTACCTTGTCATTAGCAGTCCAATATTTATTCTATAGCAATGCACCTTATTTTTCCTTACAAGAGAATCTGCCAATAAATGCCCTATTTGCCCCATCATGAAAGAAAGACCGGCAGGAAAAATTCAAAATAATAATGGCAGTCTGATTGATTACTATAAGAGCAAGTAAGCTGTTCATCCAGGAGCCCAAGGCAAGTGGTCGGGACCCCTTAGAGCAAACCCCCTACCAAGACTGAGACTCAATGGGAAAACATGAGGAGGCATGTGGTCTGGCTGGTGACCACGTTGGTCACCAATAAGTGGAATAGGGCCAAAAAAATGGCAATGAAGTTGCGAGCTAAGTCCATCCACATTTAATAGACCCCTGTGAACCCGGGTGGAGACCTGGATGGCCAGCAGTATGGCAAGACCCGAGGAGTCCTGGGCCCAGAAGCAGTGACATGGCCACAGATGACTAGAGTGGAGAGTGACACATCCAGCTGATATGCGGTGAGGGGAGATGCTCAAGAACAGCCATATTTGCAGATAGTACCCACTTGACCTGGCTTTGATGGCTGGATGATCAGAACTCAACTAGAAGAAGAGGGTGAAAAAAAAAAAAAGAGTAACCTGCTACAATAACCTGCTACAAATATAGTAACCTGCTATACTTATGGATATGGTGGTGGTGATGATGTACTGTCAAGTCAGTTCCGACCCATAGCGACCCTGTACAGGGTTTCCGAGGCTGCAAATCTTTAAG
>NW_006408709.1:780570-782738 GCF_000296735.1 Chrysochloris asiatica | reverse complement strand
CAATAAGATGATTGAAAAGTGGCAGCAACAATGAACTCAAATATAACACTTGTGAGGATCAGGCAGTGTTTCATTCTGTTGTACATGAATTGGAACCAACTTGACAGAAACTAACAACAACAAGAAGCTATGTGTTTTGTGCTGTTGTGGTGGTGGTGGTTAATTGCCCTGAAGTTGATACTGACTTACAGTGACCATATATAGGTTTTCCTAGTAGTGGCTGCTGAGCCTGAACCTTTGACGTTGTGGTTCCAACCAATCTTCTTACAGTTCTAACGGGTCCCCCAGTCCTGTGCATAACCCACAGCTCCACACCAGAACTCCATGTATTTGACTAGAGAAGATTAACACATGTATCAAAATAGATTTTATTGGTTTAGCTATGCATGCTCTGTAATGATTCAAATTTTCAGATCATAACAGTTATATCTGTTCAAAGCCCTTCTTCTTACACTCTGTTCAGGGCTTTAAGAAATAAATAAGATAGTAACTATAATTAGGTATTGTAACAAACAGATTTGTGTCCAGAAAATCCATTTAAATAACTGTCTTTCATGTCAGAGAGTTCTGAGCTACTCAGTTACCCTTTCTACAAGAAATTAAATGCTTCCTACTCATGCATCTCCACTCCTTCTTTTTAAGTTGCATTCAAGATCTGAACACTTTATCTCAAACCAAAGGAACAGAGTATAATCAGTGTTGTGTATCTGTCTTACCTGGAAAAAGCTTTGCAAAAGCATATTTCTGGATTTCTATACTCACTTTCTTATATAAAGGTATTCAATAGAATTGAGATGAGAACAAAGCACAAATGTTTTTTTGAAAACTTTTCTCCACCAAAATCATTCTGATATACAGCTCACGATCATTAGGTAAAATCTATTTGCATTCAAGTATATTATATACAAGTATATCAGCAAGATATAATTCATAAAATTGATGTGTCATGATTAAGGCTATGTTAGAAAAAAAAAAGAAAGAAAGAAAACCCTGCTTATAAAAGGCAACAAATTATTTTAGTTTCTGGAAACTTCTGCAGATATGTTAAATGTAATTCTTGGCAATTTCACCCCAGGAGCTATGTTGGAAACTTCCTGAAAATGTTTTGAAGTGCTGTTGAGTTGTTTATTTATAATGACCCTGTATAGGCTTTCTAAGGATTGGCTGGTGGGTTTGACCCCCGACTTTGTGTTTGGCAGTCCAGTGTTTATCCTACAGTGCCACCCCAGTATGTAAAAATACCAATACAGCACAGTTAACCCATAAGGTAGTGCCTTTTAAGAGCCTATTTATTTATCTGGTTTATTTCAGCAGTAATATATACTCAGTATGGAAACCGAAAAACAATTTTCTTAATTGTTTTTGTTTATTTTCTTCACTTTTTATGCTAAGTATGTATGTGTGCGTGTGTTTTGCTAAAAAAAAAAAATCATATTGCATATACCAGTTTTTCCTTTTTTCATAAATCTTATATTGTGGCCATTCCTAATATCTGAATTTTTATATTTCATCATAAACATACCATAATTTACTTGCCCAGTCTATATTGCTAAACATTTAATAGTTTTTAATTTTTATTAAAATAAAATAATAATGTTAAATTCCTCAATGTTAGTCTTTATTACTCTCATCTTTGCTTATTTCCTTACAAGAGTTTCTTAAGAATGGAATGAATGGGAGTGATCATATTTAAGGCTCTTCATTCAAGATACACTTGTAAAATGTAAAGATGTTTATCACTAAGGGTCACACTACCTTAGAAACTCTGCACTCTGTTATAGTCTAATATAAAATATGTGGTCTAAAAACAGCACATTTTAATCTTGAATAGAATAGACTAAGGTCCGAAGATGTTAAGAGACCTGAACTTTTTACTACATTATAGCTGACTTGCCTGTGGCCTATAGCAGCAATTTGCTGAACTGTTTTGTTGACAAACTGCCACAAGATTCACATTCTCTTGGAGATTGGACTGTGTCCATAAAACTCAAGTGGACAGATGAGACATAAAGTGAACAATAGCATTTAGCACACAAAAGCAAACAAGTGACTACATTGCTTCTGGGGTGATATTGCCAAGGATTACATTTAACATATCTTTAGTAGTTTCCAGAAACTGAAATAATTGGCTGTCTTTCATGAGCAGGGTTTTCTTTCTTTCTGTCTGT
>NW_006408709.1:777641-778695 GCF_000296735.1 Chrysochloris asiatica | reverse complement strand
TGCAACAATAGAGGAAGCTTCATAGATGTTTCATAGATGAAATATCTGTTGCACTTTTAAGTTTTAAAGAAACTTTCAGTCATTTGTTAAAAGCATCCATTGTACAAACATTTCTGAGCACACTAAGTATTCAGCACTGTGTTAAATAGAGCATATTCTAAAGCAATAAAACATTATCATCTCACATAATAGGATTAATAGAATGGTGTGAAAAATAAACATGTAATCAAATGATTACAGTACCTTGGATGATTGCTACTAGAATAAAAAAATGCATTTGGCTGGAATAAATAAGAACTAAAGGAATCTGGTGAGAAGAAGGAGGTGAGATCAGGAAAAACTTCACAGTGGAGATGGATGATACTAGGAACATTAGAAAAAGTCTCATACTATGTAAGAATTTCCTATTAAGATACTGTTTACCATTAGTTATCACTTTTCTTTTTGGTGTAAGCCTAAGAGTCTATGACTAAAATTTATTTTGTTTAGTGATTTTTCTACAATATTTTGCTGAATTCTCTCCAGTCTAAAAGTGAGTTTTCTAAGTGAAATTTTGAGAAAAGCATGAAAAGCAAATAACATAAGCATCCAATGATTGAGTTAGAGCTGGAAGGACCCTTGGGATTTGGGATACTTGCCACAGAAGATCTAGAACTTCAAGAAGCTAATGATATGTAAAACAGTGTTTCCTTACTGCTTAGAACCACTGCTAGGTGTGGCATTACCAGGGAAGCTGAGTAGAGTGCAGAAGTGTCTATAAGTTTTATCATGTGCCTTAGGCTGGTATAGAGAGAGAGGGATTCATCTCAAGGGCATAGCTCACACAGCTGTGGAGGTTGGCAAGTCCAAAATCCATGAGTCTTGCATCAGGCTGGAAGATTCCCCTGACTCACAAGACTGCAGAAATTGATGAAATCCAGAATCAACAAGTGTAATGACAAGCTGCTAACTCACATCCCAAGAAACAGAGGTGAGATGATTAAGGGACTTGATGTAGAACACAAAGCAAGGGAAAGCATTGTCAGAGCAGCCATACAAGGGGGCTTCAAAAATT
>NW_006408709.1:774793-777044 GCF_000296735.1 Chrysochloris asiatica | reverse complement strand
AAGTAAGGATGTGACTTAAGTAAGGGACTTGAGTCACATCCTCTTATAAGGCAGTATTTCAAGATACACCCCATACTGATATCGCTTCATTAACATATAGAGGTTAGAATTTATAACACACAAAATGGAGGATAATGATATCAGATCACAAAATGGAGTACAATCACTACTGGGAATTAGGGCCTAGCTACATTAACACATAACACTAACCATCACACCGGCCTAGGTGAGTTTTTGATCTGGACTTTGATCTCTGGGATGAGACGTGATGCAAATACGAAGTATTTATTACTAACTGTTCACAGAAAAATTAGTTCACAGAAAACTTTAAGAGCTGAACATTAAAATTTAAACCTAGCCAAACAGCATTCTTTATTTCATGACTAACAGCCTGCTAAATAAAAAAATAATAAAATAAAATGTAATGAACAATTAACATCTCTCACACATATGCAGTGTTTCTGTACAAATGCCTATTAAATATTTAGGTGGATAATGGCTGGCAGGGCTCCAAGCTTTGCAAAGCCATGGCACTGCAGTGCCAGCCATTTGTCTACATCAACAGAGGCTACAAGTCAGAGGCATCAGGTGCGTCTCCACTCACCATTTGCATCTATTTATTTATTTCTTCTTTTCTTATGATTCCCATTCTCATTGAAAATTGACTTCAATGATTTAACATTTACCTTCTTAAAAGCTACATCTAAAAAGAGGCAAGTTAAACAACATGAGAGAAGGCAATGCCTGGACTGAACTCTTTTTTCTTCTGCAATTTCTGGAAGGAAGCAGTGAGCAAGAGAAGGGGAGTTGTATTAGAGGGTTAGCATAATTTAGAAATACAGAACTATAGATAGTGTAGTGGTTATGAATCAGGCTGCTAACCTTAAGGTTGGCAGTTCGAAACTACCAGCTGTTCTGCGGAAGAAAGATGAGGCTTTCTGCTCCTGTAAAGATTTGCAGCCTCGGAAACCCTGTGCATGGTCACTTTGAGTCGGAACCGACTCCTCAGTACTTAACAACAACATAGATAGTGAACTACAACCAGCACAGTGGGAGGTTCGAAGGATTTTACCTCTGTATTGGGTGTAGCAAGTTACTCTTGGATAGTCCCAAATCCAAGAAAAGACTTGATACTTAACAGGTTATTCTGTGGTACTGGCAAAGAATATTGAATATGAAAAATGACTAGCAGAAAAATGAACAAGTAAGCACTTTAGATCATGTACTTTTGAAGAAAGTACAGTCAGAATATTCTTTAGATACAAGGACAGCAAGACTTTGGCTCACTTTCTATGGATATGTCATCAGGAAAGACAAATTGCTAGAAAATTGCATCTTGTTTGGTCAGTGAAATGAGGGAAATCCTCAATAAGATGGATTGGCACAATAACCAGAGCAATGGATTCAAACATAATAACAGTCAAGATTAGGACACAGGACCAGTTATACACAAAGTGACCTTAAATCAGAGATTAAGGTAACCAACTAACAACAGTCATAACCCATACTGCAAACTCTGCACATCACATTCTTTGGCACATTCATGCCTAATAACATTTGTGTAGGAAATATTGTACCTGTGTTACAGATGTGAACAGTAGGAAAATTAAATAAATACATGTTGCAAATAATTGACAGAATTGATCTCTATAAGACTCTAAATTATATACATTGCTCTGGTTGCCCACCTTACCTGAGTTTCTCCAATCTTAGTACCCAATCTTTAGGTTTTTCTCACAGGTTTATACCAAATATATTTGCCCACTAAAATCCACCACAAACAGATTACTGACACCTGCTTCAAAAATAAGTAGAAACCTGTTCTATAATTCCCTTACACCCTCTTCTTAATCCAGACCATAACAAGTCTATCCTATATGATTGAACATTTAACTAAGGTATTAATCTTAGTTCAAGTGGACACACAGGAACTTTTATGTAGATATATTTCTAGTGACCTGTGTATTTAAGATGACTTTTGCCTACAGTTTCTAAAATTTTTATGAAATGGTTTAGTGTCATGAAAAATATATAGCAAACCCTTGCATACCATTATAAAATAGACACTTGAGGGGGAGAGAAAGGAATAGCCAGAATTATCACCATAGAAAGCTTGTAAGTCTGTCTTCTGCCTATAACTGATTGGAATACTTAAAATGGGACTACAACTTGCCCAATGAAGGAGGTCTTCTGCGGAGCCTCTGCATTGCATAAGACCATAGGTGGAATCCTGAACTCCATCCAGAATCTT